>NC_042495.1:29445719-29453811 GCF_005508785.2 Acyrthosiphon pisum | reverse complement strand
ACTCATTGGATTCTAGTACGGTTAGGTTAGGTTTTTGTATTAATTGATTATATTAATCCATCGTAGGTGGAATTAAGTAAAAACGACAAACTTGGTATAACTTATACACTTACGTACAAATAGCACGGAGTCCGCGATCTACGGCAGGTAGATTGCCTACCTGATAATGTACTGCTGTGAATCAGAATTTTTATCCTGGGCAACAGAAAAGTTAAGATAAATCTAGAACATCACACACCGAATATTAAATAACGCATTGAACAAAGTTTGAGTCATATACAGTTTGTACATTTAACGGGTAACGAAGTGCACGGGATCAGCTAGTAATAATATAAATATATATTATCGTATCCCACATGATGTTGCGTGTATTTTTTAGAAACATCATAATAGTATGGTATTGTATACTATATTCCCATAAATAGTTTACTTGTTTGCGTTCTTAATCTTTAGCTGATGGAAATTTCAAGTACCTACGATTAATAGTTTTTGAATTACAAAAAAATAAGAAAATCGTATATGACCATTTATTAGGTTACGAGTATATTATGCAATATCTAACATCAAACACTCATAAAAATGTAATATTTCTGGTAAACTTTTTTTTTTTTTTGAATGTCGAAAGGATATTGAAATATCCATATTAATATTTTTAATAGTTTAAATCTAAATTTTAATACAATAATACATTGATATAACCGTATTGGCAAATGTGAAATGACAATGACAGGTTTCCTCATCTATTTTTTAAAATGGATTTTTTTACAAAGATTATTTTTTTAAGCGTAAATACAATTTTTTAATTTTCCAAAAACTTCGGTTTTTTCGGAAACGTATTATTTTAAATATTCTTCAATTTGTCCACGTCTTCCGAGGCTTTGGGAAAAAAACAGTTTTTTCCGAAATTTTCCGGCATTTTGATCCCTATTTATTATTACTGTGCATCTAAATAAAAACATGTTACACTAAAAGTTAATCTAATATATATGTTAGGTTTTAAAGCTTGTCTTCCAATATTTCAAAAAAAAAACAAACCACCAAAGGAAGTTAAAGGTAATAATTAAAAAAATAGTTACAATACATAGATCTACCGTTTAATATAATATTTTAAAATTCATTAAAATACGCACAATGTACAAATAACAGGTTCTTTAATTATTATGTTCAAAAATATAATAATATATAATATTTTCATGATAAAAAAAACTAATTTAAACTAACTAACTGTTTTTATTTTTATTTTTTAGTTCAAAGTATGAAAGAGTGGTGTGAAAGTGAATGGAAAAAAGAATTAAGTGGTAAAAAAAAATAATTTAAAATTTTTATTATATACTTGCACTTTTAAAATTATAATGGTTTAATGTAAGAAATTGTATTCTTGATTATATAAAATGATTTTAAATTTTATGTTTTTTATTAATATAATCTTGTTAGATGTATTAATAATATCGTTTTATTTGATAAAGCATAGTTTTATATATTTTATAATGTATTGTAATAATGTCTCACCATCATTATAACTTTTATTTCTTATTATTAATACGTGAACATTGATAAACATATTTTATTTATTTAACGGGCGAGATCCTTTTTGACATAATGTATATTAACATTTTAAAGTAAATATAAACGTAAATAAGTACATTCTTCTTCTTTTTCTTGGTTTCGACCTTTAAGACCATGCCGCTAAATACAAATCTTGCCATCTGTCCCTGTCCTCTGCAGCTTCTCTCCATCTCATTCCTGGAGCTAACGTTTTTAAGTCCTTTATTACACAGTCTTCCCACCTTAACCTGGGTCTTACCTGTCTAACTTGAAATCCTTGCTTACGCCAGGTATGGCTCCTCCACATGAGTCTTCTTTTTGTGATCTCCTTAACTATGTCAGGTCTCTGAAACTGTCTTTTGAGTTCATAATTGTGTAATTCTCTCCATTCATCTGTTTCACTGTCAAAGACCAGTCCATATATTTTTCTTAAAACTTTCCTCTCAAATACTCCTAGTCTCTGTTCTTTGGCTTTCCTCAGTGGCCACGCCTCAGAACCATACAGGAAAATAGGTCGTTATCTATATATATAAAAATGGAGAAAAAAATGTATAACATTGCATCAGTTGAGAACGGCTGTGGCGATTAATTTGATTTTTTTTTTAAATGATAGAGAGTGTCGGGGAGCGGGTTTATAGCATAAATTATGGACCTAACTCCTATGTCCAGAATATTTAGAGACAAAAACTGAGTTACACCAGTGGCGCCCTCTAGCAGATAAAAATATAAATATTATATAATATAAATAATAATAATATAAATATCGATAATAGCAGGGCTTGAAATCGATTTTAAATATCGATAAAAATCGAAAAAAAAAAATATATATTTTTATATTCTGGTTGATATACATTTTTGATTATAGACACTTAGAACTTTAGAGTAAACAAATTCGTAACCTTTGTGACGGGAGGTATAAGGCCAACATCCCGGTGGGGTGACCCCCTTTTACCATCTAAGCGGGACTGGCTACTTCTCGCCTTATCGACGCAGTCTCATCTCTCCAGACGGGCGCATTGGGCGCCCGAGCGCCAGACAATGTTCCGCTGGCAACGCTCTGTCAAGGAGGTTGATCGGTGGGTTTCGAAAGTCCTGCGTCAGCGAGCGCCGGGTTGCGAACGCCGGACAATTTCCTCCCTTCTACCAAGACGTTACTTCCACAACCTCCACGAGTCCATTCCTTGTGCGCGGACGCGCGAGGCGTACGCGCCCGCCGGCCGGGCCCGAGTCACAATGCTCGTAGAGCACCGGTTCCGGCCAGGCGTTTAGCTTGGACGGGTTTCCGACGGGACTCTCTCTACGCCCGTGGAACAGGACTTCAGGGACCGTTTCCCTCAGTGCCCGCAACGACTGTTTTCCCGTTAGCATCGGTAGCCGGGGTAGGGTTTTAATCTACCGCGACCCGACCTTAATTGTAACGGTACGGTTTTTGTGACGGATGCCATGTCCGTACCGAGTGATCAGATTTAGTGCTCGTCGGAGGGTGTCTCCCAGTCAGACTTCCCCCTTGCACGTGTGCGTCCGCAAATTTACTGGGCCCGCTAACTCCCGGCCTGAGTGTTCTTGGGTGCCCCGTACCGCGTGCCGGTGCAGTCCTAACTGCTCCGCCAGTGTGTCGCAGGGAAGGGGGTATCCCCACTCGGGTAATTTTCTCTTGGGCGGAATAGGAAGGTGTCCACCTCACCCCGGCCCCTGCGTTTTGCGGGGCCCGTGTCAGAATCTTCTGACCCGCCTGCCAAGGTTACCCTTCGTCATTACGCTTGTGGCAGCGCCTGGAACACGGTTTGTTTCACCGTGGTTCCGCACCCAAGGCTGGTTCCGCTCCAGTCGATTGCACCTCGAGTGCGGAACTTTCTTTCGTGGTTGTTTTTACGGATAGGTGGACATAGGTTTCTCGACGAATGCTCTGCGATCCTTGGGGACCTGCATGCAGACTGTCTCGCCTCTGGGTTTTAATAGTGGAGAGGTCGGTTCGCTCGAAACACCGGTCAGTCTACTTCCCCTTCACCGGCGGCCCTTATCCATTTCCACCAGTCAGTCCTTGGACCACCTCACTGGTGCTTCCTTTACTCCCGGGAAGCTCGGGTCGAAGATGCGCCTTTCGCTGGCGTTGAGAATTGGGACGGGGTCACGCCCGAGACAGCGCGGCAAGCCTTGCAGCCCCACAACCACGCAAGACTCGTCAAGAGTAAACAAATATAATAGTTGGCACATTATTCATTTTATTTTGGAACATTATCGTTTTATGTTATTTATGAATTTTTTCAATCAAAAACGACTTTATTGTTTTTTGGAGAGAATTTTTATGCTTGAATCATGCCTCCTATTAGAAGAACAAACATTGGACGGCGTACACGTAATACAAGAAACTGTGATCATATCCGTTATAATCAAACGCAAGAGGAACGGGCAGAAGCAAATGAATTGAGACGTGCTCATAATACACAGGCCCACGCTGCACAAACGTCGCCTCAAATTCGACAACATGTTAATATAAGAAGAAGAAGTTCAGATATAGCCTTGAATCGCGCTGCTTTCGAATACGATTCCGCAGTCGCCTACAAAGATCTTTTGTGTGTTGATATTGGTTCATTATCTATCGTATGCCAGCATTGCAAGGCATTGAAGTTTCGATTGGAAACCCCCGGCTTATGCTGCGCTGGTGGCAAGGTGAAATTACCAGTTTTAGCTCAACCACCAGAGCCATTGTATTCGTTTCTCTATGGAAATACAATCCAATCAAAACATTCCCTGGCGAATACACAAAAATATAACGGAAGTTTTCAAATGACGTCATTTGGAGCCGAAGTAGTTGAACAACCAGGATACAACCCGAGTTATAAGGTAAAGGCGTTTGTAATAATAACACATTTTTTTTTTTTACAAATTTTTTATTAAATATTCAGATTCAAGGACAAATTCACCATCGAGCAGGCGCTTTGTTACCACAACCAAACGAAGATCATAAGTTCATTCAGATATATTTCGTTGGTAATTCAGAAAATGAACTAGAACAGTGGTGTGCAATTTTTCCTGCGAATAAACGTGAAATGATCGGACAATTGCAAATTCTTCTGCATGAGCATAATGAATTGGTAAGATTGTTCAAAACCGCATTGGACACAATGCATTCTGACGACCACAAAATCATTATCAGAGCAGACAAAAGACCCTCTGGAAGCTATGTAAGACAATTCAATGCTCCCACTATCAATGAAGCAGCAGTGGTGATTGTTGGCGAAAATTTAGCATCACGCGATATTGTTGCGATATCCGTTGTCACGTCGTCATCGTACGGAATACTGCGCGTGTGACCTTCATTTACAATCTGCGTTGTTTCTGATATATTCAACCCGCTTATTATATATTCGCTTATTATATATTCGTGCAATATACATTTGGTAATATCTCTTGTTTATTAAGCGTCGCGATGGTGGACAATTGCAGCGCGTGTACGAGATGACTCATCGGTCATACGATATACTTCAATACCCGTTGATGTTCTGTCGAGGAGAGCATGGCTATCACTTAAATATAAAGATGGTCAACCCAATGACAGGTTTGTTTACAGGTCATCATTTCTTTTTCATACTATAAATTACATACTATAAATTCGTACAAATCAGTTGCTGACAGGACAAACACCGAGTGATCGACATGACATCACTGCACGAGTATTCAAACAAAAGATCGTAGCACTCATGAATTACATCGTTAAGCAGAAGGTCTTTGGCGCAATCTGTTGTTGGATGTACTCGGTTGAATGCCAGAAGCGTGGCTTACCACATGCGCACATTCTGCTTTGGTTGTTTGACAAGGTCCGACCAGATCATATTGATTCGATCATTTCTGCCGAAATACCAGATCCAGAAACAGATCCTGAGCTGCATTCTGTTGTGAAAACGAACATGATACATGGCCCTTGCGGAGCTCAGAATCCTGGGTCACCGTGCATGCAAAACTGAAACTGCATAAAGCGTTTTCCACGTCCGTTCGTGGCTGACACAATCAGTGGAATCGACGGATATCCATTGTATCGGCGTCGTTCTCCAGATGACAACGGCAGATCAATCATAATGAAAGTCAAAAGGAAAAGATGTCGTTGTCGATAATCGCTGGATCGTTCCATATTGTCCACTTTTGTCGAAAACGTTCTCAACTCACTGCAATGTTGAGTATTGCAACTCCATAAAATCTATCAAATATGTTAACAAAGGGAGTGACATGGCTGTGTTTGGCATTGCTGATCCAAATGCAAACGATGAGGTGATGAAATTTCAACTTGGACGTTACGTGAGTTGTAATGAGGCAATTTGGCGGCTGTTTACTATTCATGAACGTCACCCGACTGTCGTACATTTGGCAGTTCACCTAGAGAACGGCCAGCGTGTATACTTTAAGGAAGCGAACGCAGCGCAAAGAGCAGAACGACCACCAGCGACAACATTGACAAATTTTTTTTCGACATGCGAAAGCGATCCGTTCGCGAGGACTTACCTATATTCAGAAATGCCACGCTATTATACATGGAATGCTGCATCAAAGAAGTTTCAACGCAGGAAGTAAGGTGATGCTGTTGCTGGCTTCGCTGATGTCTATTCGTCTGATGCCCTCGGACGAATATACACAGTTCATCCACGCCAAGACAAATGCTTCTATCTTCGCTTACTTTTGGTGAACGTTAGGGGCCCAACATCCTTCAATTCCCTGCGTACTGTGGATTGTCAAAATTGGGAATGCCAGCGCCAAATCGAAATTGATGCGAGAATGCAAAATCATCATTTGGGATGAATGCACGATGGCACATAAACTAGCTTTGAAGGCAGTTGACTGAACGATGAAGGATTTACGTGGTGATTCGAGACGATTTGGTGGGGCAATGATATTGCTCTCCGGATATTTCTGCCTGAAATCGTCGGTTTTGTGGTGGCATGTCAAGAAGTTGAAATTGACCACGGACATGAGAGTTGCATTGCAAAACGACCCATCGGCTGCTGAATTCTCGAGACAACTGCTGGCGCTTGGTAATGAACACATTCCGATTGATGTTTTGACTGGATTAATATCGTTTCCGGCAAATTATTGTGAGTTCACATCGTCGAAGGAGGAACTCATTACAAAAGTGTTCCCAAACATTGAGGTAAATTATAACAATCTTGATTGGATGAGTGAACGGGCAATACTAGCAGCGAGGAATAAGGACGTCGATAGCTTGAATTTTACCATTCAGAGTAAAATTGCTGGAGAATTGCGTTCGTACAAATCCGTTGACAGCACGACAGACGAAAACGAAGCGGTCAACTATCTGACAGAATTTTTGAACTCGCTTGATGTGCCAGGAACTCCGCCGCATAATTTACAGGTAAAAGTGGGATCGATAATTATTATTGTAACGGATAGTATCCGTTCCTTTCAAATAATACAAATATAAAGAACATAATAACGTAGGTAGGCAAGGTGAGAATATACGAGCTCTTATTATTAATGTAATAATACAGGTGGTAAAGAATGATACTAGGGGGAAAGAAAGACTGTCATAGTAATCTATATATATATATGGGTTGCTAGACGGAGGGATTATTCGAGCATAATAATATAATAAAATACATTCAAAACCACGAGTCATATTAAACGACAGGATACGGGAGCTTATTCATCACAAAATAGATATAGTACAAAAAAACCATAAAGCAGGATGAGAATGCAACAGATAACAGTCAGTTCGTGGAAACATCATTTATGATTAGGTTCACACGCAGTGCACGGGACACCGATAAACGTGGCGACGCATTATGGATAAGTCAATGGACTGGGGGGTAGGTAGGAGAGCCTGGGCCCTTATAAAAGCAGACCGGAGACGGCCTGTATTCAGACGTGTCTATTCCAGAGCACAACGAGCACCTTCACGTCACTCTGTGTAGTATCTGGTCATTTGGACTTAGACAAAATTACTGAAGAACATTTAAATAAGCTACAAAGTATCTTTTCATCTGTCTACATTTATTTATAAACTACCCTGTCAACACCTTCATCATCAACACAAGTGGTCTTGTTCCTGCAAAAACATAATATACTCGTAGTCAACGGCTATCAGAATATTACTCTGACCAGCTCTAGAGACGAGCATATTACACTGGCGCAGTCAAGTACGGAACTTTCAAGGAGTTAGAGACGAGTCAAGCAGTCAACGCGGCGAATTTCAACTTCTGGGGTCGAGGCGAGCAGTCAAGTCAACTTCAGAGGTCCAGTTCCGGTGCAGCGGCTACTATCAACGTTTCAACTCCACGGAGACAGCTCACACGAGTCAACGTCGAGGACCGATCACCCTTGGCAACTCCGGAGAGAAAGAACAAGTCAGGACAGCAAAGGCATATACAGTAAACAGGATGGCCCAAGTAGCAAGAGCAGCAGTATTGTGAGTAATTAATTAAGTGGAATATAAATATATAGCAAATAAAAAATTGTAGCTTTGGAGTGCACGTGTAATATCCTCGTCGTTGGGGCTGGTCAGAGTGATATTCTGATAGCCGTTAACTACGAGTATATT
>NC_042495.1:29444040-29445626 GCF_005508785.2 Acyrthosiphon pisum | reverse complement strand
GACTAAGTCCAAATGACAATTTCTTACACAGAGTGGCGTGAAGATGCTTGTTGTGCTCTGGAGTAGACACGTCTGAATACAGGCTGTTTCAGGCTCCCTTTTATATTCAGGTCCCTGCTCCCCCTGCCTATCGATACACTATCTCGTCTCTAACGGATGTGGTCCGTGTGACCATCGACTCAGCCCACGCACTTGCGATATTCCTAATCTGTAGCCTGCGGTGTGCATGTATAGACAAGCATAATGCTGTTTCCACGAAGTATAGTGAATCGCCTATGGTTATCTATCTTTTACATCCTGCTTCTAGTTTAATATTAGTTATCTATTTTGCGATAATGACAAGCTCTCATATTTCGTCAACTATTATATGAATTTCTTTATATTCGACTATAATATAATATAATCTATTATACTCGAATGATTACGAATACCCAGTCCACCTTCTCCTTTATCCCGTTTGTCTATTTGTATTTTGCAATTTGCCAATTTGTCATTGAGGTCATTTGCTTATTCATTTATTCGATAGTTCTATCGCTGAATATACTTTCAATCTATTTACTATTATTGGTTTATTAATTGTGTATCGTGAGAAAACGGATACTATCCGTTACATCTCCCACCTAAAATGTTCATTTTTATCGCCTAACCGAGAAAAATTAACTCAATTTGATTCTCCGTCACATCAAGCACCTTCCTAAAAGTTTACATTTATCAATTATTACATTTTTATGTTTACAAATGTTTGGTTACAATTATATAATTTAGATACATTACTATTTTCAAGAATATGTAGTACAATCCACAACATATTTCTTGTTACACTTATTAAATATTATTAAATATTATTATTTATCAGTATTTTTATCTATGTTAGTATTTTAACAACATTTCATTTTAGTTTTACAATAATAATCTTATCCTAGTGTTAATATTCCAATATAATATAAATTCCTTAATCTAATATATTTCATTTTATGCGCTACATATATAATATATCATTAAGTCTTTTCCCAACACCATATTAACAATATTAATCTACTTTTAATATTATATTCTTATATGTATTATTCCATTAAGATATTTTTCTTATATTTGTTATCCCTTACTATTACTTTAATAATAAAAATTTAACCCTAAATGTTACCCTTTTTTTTTTTTTCATTTTTTTTTTTTCAATTCCTATATTCCTTTGTATTATAAATTATATTTCTGTTCACTATATTATTTAATTATCGCGTGCTTTTATCTTATTATTACAGGTACCGACCAGAAGTAATTTACTCAATTAAAATTGTATTTTCTGATCTATTTCAACATTAAAATGAATTAAATTTATTAAACTGTTGTATTTATTTTAACCTTGCTGATTGAATACCTAACGCCCATTGTGCTAATTATTAAAGCAACAATCCACGTTATTGACTAAATCAACGAGACTATATTAGTATAATTTTCTTATTGAGATTATTCTAGCCATTTGATCCGTTAATGCTTGCGTTCAATGTTGTTATTTATATATGCCTAACCCTTAAACGAAACACCAACTGATCAAATGTCTCTATTTCTTTCCTCGATTGGTTTAAATT
>NC_042495.1:29440345-29442638 GCF_005508785.2 Acyrthosiphon pisum | reverse complement strand
ACATCGACTGAGTACCAGATTTGCTCGTATTTGCATTGCTAATAGTATAATATATCCGGTACTTGGAAGATCTATGTCTATAATATCTTGTCCTAAAATCGATTTCGAAATAAATTCAAATCATCGATACGACTTGTTTGAAACCTTCTGTGAAATAAAAAGGAATATCGAGAATGACATTTTTAATAATTATATTCAACATTTTTACTAGTTGTTATTACAATTAAGTTACAATAACATAAATAGTTCTTAATTTTTTTACAGCTAAAAAATAATTTAATGTAATCTTTGACCTAATACTCACAACAGACACATCGCACTAAGAAGAATACAAATAAAAAAAGGTGGGAAAGTGGATGTCACTTTGCTGTACAGTAGGTTACAAGTGGGTCACTGTATAATGGATGGTATTAATTTTGAATTTTATGATATAATAACATTGTTTAAGAAAAACGATTCTGAGTGGAGACGGTATGTCAGTCTAGGTATAAGACATACCTATTATAAGTATACTTATCTATAGTATTAAAAAAAATTGACCTATAATAGGTATTAATAATAAATTCCAAATTTATCATATCACAATATCCATCAGATAACGCGTTATACATCAACAACAAACCGTGGTACTATCATAGATATATAATAGTATACTTTAGAAGTTTCAAGTACCCACGAATAATATTATACAATCACAACAAAATAACTAAAATAGTAATCCTAGGTTTTTAATATGTAATTTCGTCCAAATTTGTACTTAAAATGATATAAAAATTTGTATAAAAATAAACTGTGTAAATGTATTTTTTAGATTTTTTGGTAACAGAATTAATTACTTACGTGGAATCTTGTTGTAAATTTTCAATTCTTAGATACAAAAATTGAACATTTTATAAATTTTTAACTACAAAATAATTTTTCAAATTAAAATTTGATAAATTTTGTCAAAATTTGATCTTTAAATGCTCATAAAAAAAAATTGTGCCTGTGTATTTATAATATTTTTCAACTTATATTGAAACAATATATCAGGAGCTTTGTATTAAATTTATACACTTTTTGGCCCAACAGATAAAACTTTATTGATATTTATAGAAAAAAAAACTAAAAAAATTGAAAACTGAAAATGTCCGTTAACAGCTCAAAAAGAGTCAAAATATTTTCAAAATTGTATGGTGTATAGGAAATGATAATATAAACATTCAGTAAAATTTTCATGTATCTACAGTTATTCGTTTTTGAATTACAACAAAATAAGGAAATCGCTACATGAGAAATCGAGTGAATATCCAATGTTGTAAAAATTTAAATTTCAAACGATCATAAAAATTTAACTTGGCTTCTTATAGACATTTTTTTTTTGATAAATGTAGAAAATCTTATAAGGAATCTTGTATTATATTTTCATATCTTAGATTTAAAAAGAAAAATTTTTATGAATTTCGAACTCGAAATAATTTGCAAATTTTCGTGATGTTTCCATATTTTGTCATTTTTTAAACTTTAAATGCTTATAAAAATAAACTGTGACTAACGATTTTTAATATTTTTCATCTGCCTTTGAAACAATATACTAGGAGCCTTCTATTAAATTTTCAAGCTTTTTTATCCAACAAATTTATCAAACAAAAAAATAAATAAATAAAAAAAAAAAACACACATCATTGTAAAATCAATACATTCATCGTTCCACTCAGAATCTAAATTAACGTACTCGAAAATATTGTCTCCAGCTAAATTCGCTGACGTTATATAATAGGCTTAACATTTTACAATTGACGCTGCATATGAATTCTAAGGTTACGATGATATCATAATATATAATATGTGGCACTGTTTCATTACAATTTATGAACTTGGATAAATTGTATTTATTTTTCGTGATTTTGAAAATTATTTTGTATGTAATCCATAATTGTTTTGCTTATTATAGTTATCTAAGATTGAAAAATCAATACAATCATCCTCGTAACAACTAGTCCATACTGTAACCAACAAATCTTATGATATATTGATAATATTGATAGTTCCTTTTACTTATGAGTTATTTTAATAGAAGTTGTGTTATATGCATGATTTTTTTTACAATCATTTAAAGTTAAAATGTTGAAAAAATTCATTATGAAAAGTTGCAAATTATTTTGTTGTTAAAAATAAAAAAAAATTATAAAATCAATATTTATGGCTATGGATTGAAAATTACAAATTTAGGTTTTTCTCATAAGTTTAGTGCAATACTGCTGTTACGAAATTATAAATATTTAATTTGCACCCACTTGCAGCTAATTTTTTT
>NC_042495.1:29438061-29440245 GCF_005508785.2 Acyrthosiphon pisum | reverse complement strand
AAGTAATATTTAAAATTCATATTCATAAAAAACCAACGGGCCTATAATATGGTTCATTGGTAGGTTATTTTGTTTTGTAATTCGTGTTTCACAGCCACGCGTCATGACGAGTTCATAGGCCACGCAAATTATACGATCTAGGTAGAAATATAAGGTAATGTAAAATTTATATTTTAAAGAAACAAAAAGATAAATTTTGTATTTACCCTACTTCAGGTACTAAAACCTACAGAAAAAGATCGAACGGTTATTGTTCAATAATACAATCTCAAATGGTTAAAATCATTTATTATTTTAATTTTCAATTATATAAATCTTATATCCATGGGCAAAATTGAATTTAAAATCAAAAAATCTAATTTCAATCGCAACGCTTGGAGTAAAAACTCATTCTTATAACCATATTTGTATGTTTACAAAAATATAAGACAAATAAGCACAAAATAATTAATATAAAAGTTGGTACGTGCGTACCACTTTTAATACATTATACTGTTATACCGTTGATGTCAATTTTGTTTGTCAATCTAGTTTAAGGTTGAGTACTCTAGTAAACGAGTTATTGTTTGTCAGTGAATTTATAAATAAACCAATAAATAATAATAATAATAATTTATGTATAATAATAACCAGATAATTTATCCCTCACACTAATTCAATAAAAAAAATTAGTTTTAAAGGAAATCGGCCCCTCGTGCCCAACACTTAATAATACAACAAATCAATTAAAAACAGATTCGCACTTTCTGGCCTAACACGAAATTTAAAAAAAAACCTGGTGGTACGGGACGTTTCGTAGATGTGAAAAAATACTAACAATGCACATTTATGTATAAATATAGACAATACAATCTATAATCTATTGTATAGAGCAGTGTTTCTTAATTTTTTTTATCCATGGAAACCCTTTTTAAGTCCACTTTTATCGCAGAATCCCTACATTTTTTTTTAGCTTTTTTGACTTTTTTATTTAGCTTTCAAAAATAGGTTATTACAGCTTGACAATTAAAATCCCTACTTGGTTTCAATACCTAGTCATTTTTAGTGTCATTCTATGTAAGGATTATTGGTCGTAAAAATTATAATAATAATGCGTAGGTATACTGTATTTATTATAAAAATATTTTGAACAACAGACAAACATGACTTCTAAATTTTAATTTTAATGAGAGTTTCGCGTAACCCCGAACAGATTTCAGTGAACTTTGGTTAAGAAACGCTGGTTTTTTTTTTTGGGGGGGGGGAGGTTTTCCCCCGTGTCTGGACATACCCCGACTTAAAAAAAAAGTCCTAATATATTGGACATTGGTGTTATCATTTATTTTATAGTTTATTAGTATACTATTTTTATTTTATTATAAAATAAATGGTATTTTTATATAAACGGCAAAACTTTAATTAATTTGATTAGATTCTACGACACAGAGACTTATCTACAATTTATCAGGGATATCCAGATATTATTTGAATTTCACCGGGTCATTACGATACTAAAAATAACCACAGGCCGCAGTGTGTAACAGTACACTGTCGTACAAAAATTAAATAATTATTAACACATTGGGGACAAACGCCATTATGGGACAATAAAATAAAATAATCGAAAAAAATATCGATTCAATATAATTTATGTTACAACTATGAACTCAATATAAATAAAATATAAAATATTAGCAAAGTAAATAATTCTAAAAATGTTGTTTGTGAGGTTCAATAAATGTTGGACACCCCCCGATAAATCACCCAAAATACGCCACTGCCTGTGGGCTATGGCTAATGGTTACCTATTGGTTATCACTAGTAACAATGGTATTGCTGGGGCATATACCGAAACTCCTGGAACTGTTACACATGGGTGCTTTAGCATAGTCTATCCAACATCCATTTTATATTATTTATGGGAACTACCGCAAAAATATGTTTCACATCAATTATTATAATACGTTTGATAAAAAAATAATAATGAATGACAACTCACGAATATACATTTTTCCCGGACTGGCCAGCCGTCGCTACCTATAATACATTTAATGATAATTATAACAATATTTATACATTTGTATACAGTAGATGAACCAATTTAGCCGAAAGAAATGATTCAATATGATCATAATTCATAGACCTAGTACACATGACAAACAAATTGCACTCATAACAATATCGATGAAAATGTTAGGGTGTGGC
>NC_042495.1:29435865-29437961 GCF_005508785.2 Acyrthosiphon pisum | reverse complement strand
ACTTTTGTTTTCTACATTATGATAAAAACTATTTGTCATATAAAATAGCAGTGATTAGCTAACTGCTGATAATAACTATATTTGAATAAATGTGAGTGTGCGCGCGTGTGTGCTTGGATTATAGACATATCTGCTGTGACACGACTAGATAACAGTACCCAATTGACCGTAGGCGTCTTATTCGAATCGAACTGATATAAATTCATTGTACACGAAAAATGATTCTGATGTCTGAGCTTATAATATTACAATGATATTTTTAAAGTACAAATCATTGTTTAATTTTTGCACTTTTGCCGCCATTTGAACTCTTAAATGATTATAGGATAAAGTGTGTATAGTGAATAATTTTGAAATAATATTACCTTTTTTTTTTTTTTTTTTTCGTGTTTGAACCGACGGCGCCGCGGGAATTGCTTTCGCATTACTTCCGCGACGCATAATAATATTACCTATACAAATGTATGAGGTACCTAGAAGACATTTTTCACACAACATTTTACTAAAATGTATGGAAAAAAGACTTTAAAAAATACACTATAAAATTAAAAAAGGCGGGTAAGTGGATGTCGATCTGCTTACTGTTACAAGTAGATCACTGTAATGGATGGTGTTAGATTTGAATTCAATGATATAATATCATTATATAAGAAAAACGATTTTGAGCGAAAACGGTCAGTCAGCCTACTATGATGATATTAAGCTAACTAAAGTAATTTATAAATAACCTATTTACGTGGAACCTTGTTTTAAATTTAGTTATAAAAATTGAAAATTTTATAAATTTTTAACTACAAAATAATTATTAAATTTTAAATTTGATAAATTTTGTCAATCGAATTTTAAATGCTTATAAAAAAAAATTGCGCCTATGTATTTTTAATATTTTTCAACTGCTATTGTAACAATATACTAGAAGCTTTCTAATAAATTTTCAAGCTTTTTTAACCAACAAATAAAATTTTATTGTTATTTTTTGAAAAAAAAAACTAAAAAAATTGAAAACTGACAATGTTCGTTAACAGCTCAAAATAAGTCAAAATATTTGGAAAATATTATTTTCTATAGAAAATGATAATATAAACATTCAGTCAAAATTGCATTTACCTCCGGTAATTTGTTTTGTTCTCATAAGTATAGTGCATACTGCTGTTACGAAATTATAGATATTTAAATGGTACACACTTGCAGTTTCAATTATAATTAGTTATTATTATAACTTTTACATTTTATTATAATAACATAATAATATGTATATAGCTTATAATATATTGATTTATATTTAATTAATTATAATTTCTTGTTTATGCAATTAGGTTTTAAAACAAAGTAAAATACGATTTAAAAATAATAACACCTACGTTCCCCATATACAGTACTATAAAAATAAAAAAAATAACGGATATTTTACCGGAATATTATGTTTGGAGTTTTTTCGACAGAATATGATAGCGCACTTTTCGCCTGTAAAAAACACAACACGATTGAAGTATTGATGCCTGTTGTGGTTATAGTTTATAAGACGGTTTACGAATGGAATGAGCAACACAAAAAAAATTTAAAAATGTCGAAAATACACTCAGTTTATTAAAATCAAACGTCTAAATTAAATAGGTAACCGAAAAGAATTTCTGGACAAGTTTACTACACGACGCTTATTACTACACTGTCGATACTGAGCATTCGTGAGAACCCGTCTGTCGAGCGTCTCTGTTATCTGCTGAAACGGCGTTTCAAAACAACCACGTGAGAGATTATAAACAATTATAACGCAATATTAAAGCGTATACTGTCTAGTATAAGTAACATAATATTATATATTATTATACACATACAATCAACAGCATAATGATCGCACATTGTATACGTTCTTATCTCTTGGGAAACATGGTTCCGCATATTATTTATGTTTATTTTAAATTTTATTATTTTTACCAACTAATAGTTTAACAATGTATTGTAACAACGACAATTTAACAAAAAGGTGGGCAAGTGGGTGTCACTCTGCTGTACAGTAGATTACAAGTGGGTCTCTGGAATGGATGGTGTTAAATTTGAATTCAATGATAAAAACGATTCTGAGCGAAGACGGTCAG
>NC_042495.1:29433747-29435765 GCF_005508785.2 Acyrthosiphon pisum | reverse complement strand
ATGACGGCCTATGATGTTACTAAGTATATTTGATCATAATATTATTGTGAATAAAGTAATTTATATATGAATTCCCTGACACCTATAACCTATTGGCTATTACTTTTAAATATTGGATTACATTTTTATGGATTTTATACTCATCGTAAGCCTTTATAATAATTTGAATTCTATTCAAGTATTTTTTTGCCATTTTCTTGAAAATGCCCTATAAATCGTAAATAACGTGATATCGATATCTATCTCATATCATTCGATTATTTAATTTAATAACAATAGCAATAAATTGTAAACGTAATATTGAGATAAAGTCGACTATCGATCGTAGTCGCCGCACCGGGTCGCGTTATCTTCAGTTTACGGTCTGCTTTCGATGTAAACTTACTGACGAGTAAATAAGCCGTCCAGTTATTAAAGTTGTAAGATTACGTTAAATTCAATTATTTAAAGAAAAAACCAACAAAATTAAATAAGGCATTCAGTGTACGAATTATTAAAAAATAAAATGTGCCGATTCAGATATTTATCATTAACAATAAGCGTAGGCAATAAAAGCTTAATGATTATTAAAAAAAGCAATGTATTTATAAATTATTTTTTAGTGCAATCATGTGGTACCCTATATACTAGTATGAAAATTGGCAACAACGCTTAATAGTTCGTACGCAATCGTGTAGTTTAAAATCAGGTAAAATCGTAAGCAATCTGTAGCTTAAAAGATGTCACCAAAAACAAACGTACGCAATCGTGTTTTACCCATCCAGAATATCCTGTAGTGTTATCTTCGTGTACCTACCTATATTATAGACTTCGGCAGTGGCGGCGCGAGAGTATTTTTGTGAGACAATTGTCTCACAGCTAAAAGGGGTGGTGGGTGCCACTTCGGTGTCTAGGTGGTAGGGGAAACCATCTAAGTGCAATTATTGCGGTATAGCTGCGAATACGTTTGTAAACGTGAACAAAGTATTCTAGTATTCTTCTTGGTACCTAAGTCTTAAACGATAATTTAATCGTTTTCTTTACATGCGAGTGTTGAAATATAATACTGTGTTATAAATTTAAGACGTACATCTACAACTGACATTTGGAAAAGTTTAATGTTTTTTAAAAATATTTTTATTATTTTTATTTACGTAATTTGACGTCACGG
Source organism: Acyrthosiphon pisum (assembly GCF_005508785.2). NCBI lineage: Eukaryota > Metazoa > Arthropoda > Insecta > Hemiptera > Aphididae > Acyrthosiphon > Acyrthosiphon pisum. The sequence goes on along the minus strand of NC_042495.1, from coordinate 29,434,615 downwards.
ATAATAACATTTATGAAAAAAAAAAACAGAAAATTGCCCACTTCTCTGCTCAGATTTTCTACACAATGTTTTATGTAGGTACTGAAAATATATAGGTAGGTAAAACGAAAAATATATTATGCTTGGGAATATGAAATTAAAATCGTATTTTTTAAATCAAAATAAGAATAAAATTAAACATATTTTTAATTATTGCCACGTTAAATTAATTTTTGATCTAATCAAGATAGATTTAAAATAAATGTTGTTTTCTAAAAGTCTTTTTTAAAAAAAATATTAATAATCGAAAATATTTAATATTTTTTTTTTGATACATAATGTTTTTGTATTTTAACAAGCAACTTCCAGATATTGTTTTGTCAGAGTTTTTCGTTTCAGATATTATATTTGATCAAAATAATGAATAAAAATATAAATGGGTACAAAATATGTGTAGTGAAATAAATTATGTTAATGTTACAATGTATACTGTTTTATAGTTATAACTTATAAGTTATGAGAGAAATCAGAAAAATAATAGAATAATTGCATATTGACCGAATATAATTATATAATAATATTGATGATGGATATTAGACTAAACAATTATAGTACCTAACCGTTATTGAGAAAATAAAAATATAACTATTTACACACTGTATATTATATACGCATTAATAAAAAAAAAAAAAAATGGTGGGTAAGTGTATGTCGCTCTGCTGTACAGTAGGTTACAAGTGGGTCACTGTATAATGGATAGTATTAAATTTGAATTCAATGATATAATATCACTGTATAAGAAAAACGATTCTGAGCGGAGACGGTTTTGTCAGTCTAGATATTAGACATACATATTATAGGTATACTTATCTATAGTATTATTAATAAA
>NC_042495.1:29431348-29432988 GCF_005508785.2 Acyrthosiphon pisum | reverse complement strand
TATCTGTATTACATTTTTAAATCTTAGTTCTAAAAAGAAAAATTTTTACGAATATTAACTCAAAATAATTGCTAATTTCGTGATTTTTACATATTTTATCAATTTTTGAACTTTAAATGCTAATAAAAAAAACTGTGACTAAGGATTTTTAATATTTTTCAAATGTCATTGTAACAATATAGAAGGAGCCTTGTATTAAATTTTCAAGTATTTTTACTCAACAAATAAAGTTTTATTGACATTCATAGAAATAAAAACTAATTAAATTGGAAACTGAAATTGTCCCTAAACAGCTCAAAACAAATCAAAATATTTTGAAAATTTTATCATGTATAGTAAATAGAAATATAAACAACCAGTGAAAATTTCATGTATCCACAGTCATTCGTTTTAATGTTACACCAAAAACCAAAATCAATTTTCTCGAAAACAGATTTTGCGTAAAAATTCCCGTTTTTCCTTAATTTTTCTTTTGTTTTTCACGGCGCTTTTGAAAACTACAAGAAAATTCTATTTTTGACCCTCCCAATGCACCAACTAGATTCATTTTCCTATCAGAAGAGATACTGTTGAAGAAAATCCAAACACTTTTACTGTCCTAAAAGGTGATGACGACAGGCACAATAAAAAAAAAAGTAATAGACCGTGATGGCCGGCTATCTAATATAGGTACTTCGTACAGGCTACTACTATACATAGAACGAATATGCTATAGAAATATAAAATGCCTATTCAGCGTCTGCTGTACTACAGTATGAATAATTTGCTTATAATCTACATAATATAATCTACAGGGTGTGTTGTTTATATTCAACAGTATAAAATGTATAAAATGTATGAAATGTATGAAATGTATAATTGTAATTTTTAAAATAATTGTACATAATTGTAAGAAGTGATCATTTTGGAAACGTACTAAAAAAATCTTCAGTTGATTATTGTGCTGCACGTAGTTCCGAGCAATTGCTGCTGTGCCATTGTAGATACTGCTATGTGTATAGTTAATATACCGTATAGGTACAATCTACAACAATTATTTCTATACCCTGTCGAAGGAGTATGATATTTATAAAATTTATGAAATTTATAAAATTTATAAAATTTATAAAATGTATGAAATGTATTAAATGTATAAAATGTATGAAATGTATAAAATTTTTAAAATAATTGTACAAAATTTCGAAGTAAAATGAAATGTTCAAATAATAATTTGTATCACCTACACATTATTAAATTATTTATGTTAGAGGTATATTATTATGTATAAGTTACACTTTTGATAAATATTCCTGTATATGTAAAAATATTTTAAATAATATTATAGGTAGGTACCTACTGTAAATTGTATTGATTTAGCACAAATATATATTTTCGTTGATAATTCAATTTGTTTCTTTTTGTATATATTATAAGTCAGTGACAAAACGCTATGTCAAATTAATTTATAGCGTGTGAAAATATTGTGGATAGGTATTTTGGTTTTTTTGTAACTGCTTTGAAAAAAATTTACATGAGTGACCTGAAATTTAATTTAAGCTTTTTGACCGAAGATAAAAAATGTTATTATTTGACTTATAATATTAATATTTTTTAACTTCCATTAATAAACTTATATCAAATTTTATATCAAATTTCAAGTC
>NC_042495.1:29427582-29431298 GCF_005508785.2 Acyrthosiphon pisum | reverse complement strand
CATATCGTTCGATACTTATTTAATTTAATAACAATAGCAATAAATTGTAAACGTAATATTAAGATAAAGTCGACTATCGGTCGTAGTCGCCGCACCGGGTCGCGTTATCTTCAGTTTACGGTCTGCTTTCGATGTAAACTTACTGACGAGTAAATAAGCCGTCCAGTTATTAAAGTTGTAAGATTACGTTAAATTCAATTATTTAAAGAAAAAACCAACAAAATTAAATAAGGCATTCAGTGTACGAATTATTAAAAAATAAAATGTGCCGATTCAGATATTTATCATTAACAATAAGCGTAGGCAATAAAAGCTTAATGATTATTAAAAAAAGCAATGTATTTATAAATTATTTTTTAGTGCAATCATGTGGTACTCTATATTATACTAGTATGAAAATTGGCAACAACGCTTAATAGTTCGTACGTAATCGTGTAGTTTCAATCAGGTAAAATCGTAAGCAATCTGTAGCTTAAAAGATGTCACCAAAAACAAACGTACGCAATCGTTTTTTACCCATCCAGAATATCCTGTAGTGTTATCTTCGTGTACCTACCTATATTATAAACTTCGGTGTCTAGGTGGTAGGGGAAACCATCTAAGTGCAATTATTGCGGTATAGCTGCGAATACGTTTGTAAACGTGAACACAGTATTCTAGTATTCTTCTTGGTACCTAAGTCTTAAACGATAATTTAATCGTTTTCTTTACATGCAAGTGTTGAAATATAATACTGTGTTATAAATTTAAGACGTACATCTACAACTGACATTTGGAAAAGTTTAATGTTTTTTAATAATATTTTTATTATTTTTATTTACGTAATTTGACGTCACATTTATGAAAAAAAAAAAACAGAAAATTGCCCACTTCTCTGCTCATATTTTCTACACAATGTTTTCTGTAGGTACTGAAAATATATAGGTAGGTAAAACGAAAAATATATTATGCTTGGGAATATGAAATTAAAATCGTATTTTTTAAATCAAAATAAGAATAAACTTAAACATATTTTTAATTATTGCCACGTTAAATTAATTTTTGATACATAATGTTTTTGTATTTTAACAAGCAACTTCCAAATATTGTTTTGTCAGAGTTTTTCGTTTCAGATATTATATTTGATCAAAATAATGAATAAAAATATAAATTGGTACAAAATATGTGTAGTGAAATAAATTATGTTAATGTTACAATGTATACTGTTTTATAGTTATAACTTATAAGTTATGAGAGAAATCAGAAAAATAATAGAATAATTGCATATTGACCGAATATAATTATATAATAATATTGATGATGGATTTTAGACTAAACAATTATAGTACCTAACCGTTATTGAGAAAATAAAAATATAACTATTTACACACTGTATATTATATACGCATTATTAAAAAAAAAAAAAAAGTGTGGGTAAGTGTATGTCGCTCTGCTGTACAGTAGGTTACAAGTGGGTCACTGTATAATGGATAGTATTAAATCTGAATTCAATGATATAATATCACTGTATAAGAAAAACGATTCTGAGCGGAGACGGTTTGTCAGTCTAGATATTAGACATACATATTATAGGTATACTTATCTATAATATCAATAATAAATTCCAAATTAATCACATCACAATATCCATTAGGTAACGCGTTATACATCAACAACAAACCGTGGTACTATCATAGATATATAATAGTATACTTTAGAAGTTTCAAGTACCCACAAGTAATATTATACAATCACAACAATATAACTAAAATAGTTATTCTAGGTTTTTTAACATGTAGTTTCGTCCAAATTTGAACTTAAAATGACTATAAAAATAAACTGTGCTTATGTATTTCTTAGAATTGTTGGTAACAGAATTAAATATTTACATGAAATCTTGTTTTAAATTTTCAATCCTTAGATATAAAAGTTGAACATTTTATAAATTTTTAACTACAAAATAATTATTCAATTTTAAATTTGATAAATTTTGTCAACATTTCAACTTCAAATGCTTATAAAAAAAATGTGTGCCTATGTATTTTTAATATTTTACAATTGCTATTGTAACAATATATCAGGAGCCTTATAGATACATAGATATTTATAGAAAAAAAAATTTAAAAAATTGAAAAATGACAATGTCCGTAAGTAGCTCAAAAAGAGTCAAGTTATTTTCAAATTTTTATCGTGTATAGAAAATTCTTATATAAACATTCAGTGAAATTTTCAAGTATCTACAGTCATTCGTTTTTTAATTACAAAAAATAAGAAAATCGTTACGTAAGAAATCGAGTGAATATCAAATGTTGTAAAAATATGAATTTCAAACGCTCATAAAAATTTAATTTGAGTTTCTTATAGACATTTTTTTTTTTGATAAAGGTAGATATACCTATAAGGTATCTTGTATTACATTTTTAAATCTTAGTTCTAAAAAGAAAAATTTTTACGAATCATTAACTCAAAATAATTTGCTAATTTTAGTGATTTATACATATTTTGTCAATTTTTTAACTTTAAATGCTAATAAAAAAAAAAACTGTGACTAAGGATTTTTAATATTTTTCAAATGTCATTGTAACAATATAGTAGGAGCCTTGTAATTTTCAAGTATTTTTACTCAACAAATAAAGTTTTATTGACATTCATAGAAAAAAAAACTAATTAAATTGGAAACTGAAATTGTCCGTAAACTGTTCAAACCAAATCAAAATATTTTGAAAATTTTATCATGTATAGAAAATGGAAATATAAACAACCAGTGAAAATGTCATGTATCTACAGTCATTCGTTTTAAAGTTACACCAAAAACCAAAATCAATTTTCTCGAAAACAGATTTTGCGTAAAAATTCCCGTTTTTCCTTAATTTTTCTTTTGTTTTTCACGGCGCTTTTGAATTTTACTTTTGACCCCCCAAAGTACCAACTAGATTCACTTTCCTATCAGAAAAGGTACTGTTGAAGAAAATCCAAGCACTTTTACTGTCCTAAAAGGTGATGACAGACACAAAAAAAAAAAATTAAAAAAAAACACACATCATTGTAAAATCAATACATTCATCGTTTCACTCAGAATCTAAAATTATTATTATATTGAGTGGCGTATTTTCAATTTTTTCTGTGGGGGGGGGGGATCCAATCGTTCTGACATAGGGGAGACCAGGGTAAGTTGACGAACCGGGTAAGATGACGAATTGATAATAACTGATTATAGATTATATGAGTTATCGAGGTTATAAGATAATTAAATAGTATGAAGTTAGGTACGTCTATTTTATTTGATTTTATACAGTTTTGATAACACCAATCACTTTTATTTACAAATGTGTGTTATCATACTTCAAATTTTTAAGTTTCTGCCCACCGGCATAACGGTTTTTGAAGAACGGTAAATAATATTTGTAATTTATTTATGTTAACTTAAAAGATCATTTTGTGAGGTTTATTTTCATGTAGGTGAGTAGTATATTTGATTTATTTGAATTAAAAAAATTTTGTATTATGTAAAATATTACCAGTCGGGGTAAATTGACGCGGGTAAGATGACGATCGTCAATTTACCCCAATGTGTAATATTTACACAATATAATATTTTGCCATAACTAATCATAAATAAGTTAATATAAATTACTACCATATTATTTATGTAGGGTGCTATTTATTATATTTCAGGCACCATGCCCTAGGGTGTACATTAGAAAAACTCAATCTTTTATGGGATAAGAATCAATTAT
>NC_042495.1:29426280-29427532 GCF_005508785.2 Acyrthosiphon pisum | reverse complement strand
AGTCAGTGACAAAACGCTATGTCAAATTAATTTATAGCGTGTGAAAATATGTGGATAGGTATTTTGGTTTTTTTGTAACTGCTTTGAAAAAAATTTACATGAGTGACCTGAAATTTAATTTAAGCTTTTTGACCGAAGAATAAAAAATGTTATTATTTGACTTAATAATATTAATATTTTTTAACTTCCATTAAATAAACTTATATCAAATTTTATATCAAATTTTCAAGTCTAAGGTGGTTAAAGTTAAAATATCTTCCAAATTTTTGTAAATTTTAAGAATTTTGTAAACATTTGAAACTATCCAAAAAAGTTAATTAAGTATTTTTAATATTTTGTAATTTATGTAGGAACAACTTAGGTATGAGGTACTATGTATTTCACTAAAAATTTTATTATTCTTAAAACAAATAAAAATAACATTATGATAACTTAACTATCTTAACTATTTAATTTAAAATGGAAGACTCAATTTAAAACTTACTTGTTATTTTTACTCGTAAAAAAATTTTAAACTTAAAAGTCCGTAAACAGTTCAAAAAGAGTCAAATTATTTTTAAAATGTTATCGTTATTTTTAAACTTATGAGGAATCTTGTATTACATTTTCAAATCTTAGATTTAAAAAGAAAATTTTTCATGAATTTCTAACTAAAAATAATTTGCAAATTTTTGTCAATTTTACGTATTTTGTCAATACTTGTCAATATTTAAATTTTTACTTTTAACCCCCCAAAGTACCAACTAGTTTTACTTTCCTCTCAGAAAAGATACCGTTGAAGAAAATCCAAGCATTTTTACTGTCCTAAAAGGTCAGACACAAAAAAAAATAAAAAATAAATAAAAAAATAAAAAAAAACACACATCATTGTAAAATCAATACATTCATCGTTTCACTCAGAATCTAAAATTATTATTATATTGAGTGGCGTATTTTCAATTTTTTCTGTGGGGGGGGGGGGGTCCAATCGTTCTGACATAATATAGGTAGGTTCTGATATAAAGAAATAATTGTTATAAATTATAAGAATAGAAAATAGTTTTATTATATTTTAATAGGTATTTTAAATTTCATAGGCTAATTTTAACACAAGTATATTTTATAATTTTAAAATACAGAATCAAATGTCCAAAATGTCTTGTAATACGAGATAACCTTTCAAATTGTAGAATTATGACATTATGACAATAATCGTCCATATAATTAGCTAATTTCTGGAAGGAATATAAATAGGACGTAGGTAAACATGATC
>NC_042495.1:29421566-29426180 GCF_005508785.2 Acyrthosiphon pisum | reverse complement strand
ACTAATATTGTCGGCCAGTAAACGCCGCGCAAATTACATTAATGTTTTTAGCTATTATTAAAAATAATATATTTACGGCTCACATCAGATCAATGAGCTATTATTATTATTATTAACTAATTTATTACATATTTATTTGGTAATAGATATTATCTATTTTATTGAAAAAATATGAACCGTACTTGTAGCCGCTGCCGTCGTTCGGTAACGAAATACCAACATGAAGTAATCACGATTCTACGACAACTGCCTTGCTTACAAAGCAAAAATTCAAATAGATTAATAATAGCTACCTATGGAAATTGTTTATTGGAGAATGATGTGCGTCGTCAACTTCTCGAAATGTTTCGACTGTTCTGAGAATTATTGATATTTATCTAATACGGGTATTTTATAAAGTGGTAATTTAGGTACCTACCTGGTACATACAATACAAGGAAAAGTCTAGGTACACGCGGCAACGGGTTTTTCAGCGTTCGACAGCGTCCGTTGGCTAATTTTAAACTATATTTCATATAAATATTTTGTTTACGGGAAAAAGTCATGTCCGCAAAAGCCTACATAAATCGGGATCAGCAAATATGTAAGAAATTTTAGTTTTTTAAGAAAAAAAAAAAATAAATACGCCACTGATTGTATTCTTCTATTAACTAATAAAGTTTATATAGAAAAAAATCTTTTTGTATGTAACTATAATACTATAAAATTTGCGATTATGTATAAACACTGAACAATGATGGGTAAGTTATCGTGACATAGATTATTTTTCAGATAATTTAAGTATAATTGCTAAGTAACTTATTAAAAAAAAAGTTTCATACCAAATCAGAAAAAGTTGTAGAAAATTGGTGAGACAAATGTCTACTAATAACGTGGCAAAATGTGATACAGGTATTGGTTTAATTAAATATTTTATTTTTTATTTATTTAAACTTTGTTTTAAATAATTTGTTTATAGAATCCCTATACTATTCATTGATTAATAATTAATATTAAACGTGCAATTAATGATATTCTAATAATTCGCTTAATTATTAACTTTAAAAATAATAAGTTTTACCACCAATTCGAAAAAAGTTGTAGATTATTAGGTACAAAAATACATTAATACAATTGAATTTTTTATAGTTTGATTTGATCGTTGATAAAGTAATAAATTATGAATGTATCTGTAGAAATTAATTGGATGATGGACAATTTCATTATAAAATTGTTTGATCTATATTAGGTATATTAATATAATATTTGTTAAGGTTTAAAAAAAAAAAAATAACTGATTTTTAACTAAGTTAATTATGACTCGCGCCATGGACTCATGTGGCTCGCATCTTAACATATTTAGTAATATTATAGTAATAGGAATATTATTCCTTTTCCTGCTCTGTTTGTTATCCAAAAGTACTCATCGTTTACACACACAAAATTCATTGTACAACCACTTGAACCACTTATACTTATTTAGCTATAAGTACTACAAGTGGTGCAATTATCACTGTGTATCAGGGGGATTAGAATGTCGTCCCAATGACGTTTTTTTTTATGACACTTTATGTACGTGCTATAAAACTACTATCCGATGCAATCAGTTACATAACTGTTAAAACAATATAACATTCGTAAAAATATGTTATATTATTTGTATTGTGGCATAATGAAATTATTTGTTTTAGTATATACACATATACATATGTAAATCACAATAATATATTAAAGAAGTGCATCAGTTTTGTGTGTGTGTGTGTGTGTGTGTGTGTGTGTGCGCGCGCATATAATTGGTATTATTAATTTTATTGTCAGGAATCCCATAAAGGGATTTTTACACCCTCCCACCGCCACCTCAAAATTCAATGCTATAATATAGACCACTAATGTAAGTACAATCATTTGAACATAATATTATAATAAATGATAGTGCGTACTCTAGGCATGTAGGCAACGCGTGTAATGAACCTGTGTTGTAAAAACATGATAAAATACTTCAAATTATTGATTGACAAAGCCCTTATCGAGTGTAAAATTGTCATGGATACGTACCTAAGCTTTAGATTGAGCCTTTAATTACGAATTCCACTAATCTTAATTGATTAATACATTTACGAGTAGCATTTTCATAAAAATAAAATGTTGTTTAATATCAAAGCTTATTATTTGGTAATTCCATTGTCATAGGCTCACAGCTACGTCGTCTATCGTATTTGTGCTTTTTACCGTATTCTCATATTAAGCCATATATGTAATCGTGAGACAATATTTACCAACCGTAATCTAACAGACAATTTCTAAAGGCGTGAAGAGCTAAAATTAAGAACACGACACGTTTGACTCGAAAGACTGCGTAGCTGTAAAACAGACTTTAATATTGTGCTCTAATCGTTGTAGAACACATCACAATCCGTATTAATTTTCATTTCGTTTTTACAGATGGCCTAGACTTTCGGTTATCACGTTTCTCATCGAACAAATCACTCGTAGTCCTATCGGAGTATTGCTCTACAGGTGTGTGTCATCAATTCGAATGTGTTATCGTGTTGACAATAATTGTTTTATTTTTTCTTTGCAGTTCACGCAGGGCACCCACTTCGAGCACTCACTCTTTGGGCAAGACAGCCAAGACATGGTTGCTGACGACGAGAGAACGTACGTCGTACCCAGTCTGTTGAAGACGGCTTACTACGCGTGTGACAAGATTCGGCGGGACATGTACGACGAGCTGGAAGTTCCGGACGTCGACATGCAGATTTGTTGCGAGTCGCTTTTCCAAATCGTCAAACTGAACACTGATAGTGGCGGTTTCGACTCACTCGGCGACAGGCGGTCCACGTTTGACAGATGGAGCCCGCAATCCACGACAGTCGTGATGTATACATGTGAGAAAGGCAGCGTCGCACGGACACATCGACTGTTTGAAGTTCGCTCGGGAGATCGGCTTTCCCTGGTACACAGCGAACGATTTGCTTCCATCGGCGTGCACCCAGGCTGCTCGCAAGGGCAACCTAGAATGCCTAGTGTATGCACACGAGAACGGCAGTCCCTGGGACTGTTTGACGAGCATGTACGCCGCAATGTCCGGAAAACTGACGTGTTTGAGGTATGTCTAGAGATGCTAGCTTGAAAATTTCCAATTGAAACATTTTATTTTTATTGAATTTTTTTGAAAATTTTTGACTTTTTTAAAATGTTCACGAAAAAAAAATGTTCATGAAAATTTACATCACTAGGTATGTCCATGAAAACGGATGCCCTTGGGACGATCGGACGTGCACCAAAGCTGCGGAGACTGGACGCCTGGACTGCCTGATGTACGCCCATCGAAACGGATGCGCGTGGGACGAGTTTACGTGTGCTTATGCTGCGCATGGCGGACATTTGGACTGTCTTACGTACGCGCATGAAAACGGATGCCCGTGGGACAAAATCACGTGTTCTAATGCAGTGGATGGTGGACACTTGAACTGCCTTACGTATGCCCTTGAAAATGGCTGTCCGTGGGACGCAGACGTATGTTCAGCTACTGATATAGTATAAGAGGGCGCCTGGACTGTCTTATGTATGCGAATTAAAATCGATTTCAATGAAATAAATCTGATTTTTGCAGACCCCTAGACATTCTTGAGAGTTCACGTGAAAATGGATGCTGTGGTAAACTGGTACCGTGCAGGTAGCAGACCGTTGATATGAGGTAGAATTCGGGTGTTCATAAATCAAAGACTTGCGGTTAGGTTAGGTTAGGTATAAGTTGTATTTTCTTTATAATATTATTCTTCAACGAAATATTCGAAGTCCAAATTTAACAATTTTTAACTGGCACAAGGTGCTTATTAGTGCTTGGGCTGATCACGTCTGAATCCAGGCTGATTAGGGTTATTTTTTATCAGGCTCACTACTCGTGCAGTATGTTCGTCATGTGTATTATGTCTATGATTGTATAAAATTAATTTTTCGCTGTAGAAATCTAAGAAGTTTTTATACTTTTGTAACATACTCGGAAATCACAGTGCAACTTTTTATGTATCCATTGTAAGCGTGAAGATCCACGCAAATTATTTATTAAATACGAGTAGCACAGTCTCAAATATTCTTTGTCAATAGTGTGTATTACATTTTTTGTGCAACAACTATTATCAGGTACTTCTATTATCAGCCAAAGGCTTAATTATTTGTATTTGTACCAGCTCTAATATGAGTTAGGTAAATAAGCTTGATAGTTTAATACAATGCTCTTAATATATTGTTACAATAACATTTGGAAATTATTAAAAATCCAGTCACAATTTTTTTTTTATAAGCATTTAAAGTTCGAATTTTGACCAAAAGCATAAAATCACGAAAATTTGCACATTATTTTGAGTTGAAAATTCAAAAATATATTCTTTTTAGATTTAAGATTTGAATATTGAACACAAGATTCATTATAAGATTATCTACATTTTTCAAAAAAAAAAATACAAACAAGAAAGTAAAATTAAATTTTTATGAGAGTTTGAAGTTTAAATTTTTACAACATTCGATATTCATTCGATTTCTCATGTAGCGAATTTGCCATATATTAAGAGGACGCTACCCATGCATTTGTTGTCTCCGTCTTACACACGCATGACATAGCAAATTTCCGTT
>NC_042495.1:29419943-29421516 GCF_005508785.2 Acyrthosiphon pisum | reverse complement strand
CAAATTCGAAATGTGGTTATCGTGTTGACAATAATTTTTTTATTTTTTCTTTACAGTTTACGCAGGGCACCCACTTCGAGCACTCACTCTTTGAGCAAGACAGCCAAGACATGGTTGCTGACGACGAGAGAACGTACGTCGTACCCAGTCTGTTGAAGACGGCTTACTACGCGTGTGACAAGATTCGGCGGGACATGTACGACGAGCTGGAAGTTCCGGACGTCGACATGCAGATTTGTTGCGAGTCGCTTTTCCAAATCGTCAAACTTGTAGTGATCGCCGTGCAGGACACGTTGAACACTAATACAATAATTATTTAACGACGTCGCACGTTCGTCGTTGTCTTGAGTCGTGGATGAGAAAGATAGGTGATAATTATAAACACTTTTAGACTTTTTAAAGATAACAATAATTTAACACTTTATTATTACAAATTCAAATACACAATAATTATAAGCACTGTCGTAAGCTTGTTAGACCTACGACGAGGGCTGACTATCTTCTAAGTAATGGTAGGCGCTCTACCCGTATTTATGTGGGTTCTAACAATGACGTACTAGTGGCGTGATAGCTATATTCTAATATTACTTCCCTAGTAATGTCGAATTGCATTATTGTGGAACTAGGTAAAACAACTTGTTGTTTTCACCTCTGATCTACACTTCCTGTTATATGCCTACATTACCTATTATAAATTATACTAAATGTATAATATCTACATTATATTGTTTAATATCATATTATAGCTGTGGGTATTAATACAGTGGCGTCATTTCAGTTTTTAATAGAGGGGGGCAAAGGTTTTGACCGGCCCGAATGGGTAAAAAAAACCACTCGCTTCGCTCGCAACCATATAATATTAACTACTTACATTTTTTTGTGGTACACTTTTTATTAACTAGGTAACATCATTTTTAAATAGAAGGTAGCAGATATTTTAGAAAAACAATTCTATACCTATCAGTTAAAAGTCTACAAACTATTATATGGCAATATTTATATTGATAAACAATAATATTATAGTAGTTTATTAGGATATTTTCTTTTTTTTATTTTTGAAAATATATCAACTGCATTATCTATAAATCAATTTTACCTGATTCATCACTTATAAGTTATAGCCCATACTCTATTAACTCTGGTATAGCCATACTATATATATACTATATATTTACAAATTAATATTATCTTAAATTATAATATATATTTTTTGTTTTATTGCTTGCTTATCGGCTTAAGTTTTGTCTGTTTATTAAACATACCAGAAATTATTTTTGATTCTCGAGCAGTTTGTGGTAATTTTATATTTTTAGCCGCACCACCCATTTATTTTTTTTTAAGTCATATTTTGCTCAAATTAAAAGATTAACGTAAACACGCATCACAAAAAAAATAATTTTAATTTACGTAGAATAGGGTATACTCAACTAAAATATTAACACAAATAGTTGAATCATACACGACTGTCGCAAGTTAACTGAAGTCCGTGATCAATGATAATTAATAAGAGTGCCAATCGGGTTGTTGTTTTTAAGAATTTGTATTAATTTTAGATTTTAGAAATTAACTATAC
>NC_042495.1:29416222-29419517 GCF_005508785.2 Acyrthosiphon pisum | reverse complement strand
AAAATATTATAAAATAGGCATGTTTTTGTGCTAATAAAATATAGTAATGGTAAGATGGCAACAAACTGGGCACGGCCCATCGGGCCGCTTTTAAAATCAGACAGGGGCAAATGCCCACCTTGCCCCCTCAAATGACGCCACTGTATTAATACATCCCTAATATTGCTGAATTTCATTAATGTGTGACTAGCTATAACAACTTGTTGTTTTCGCCTTTGGCCTACGTTTCCTGTTATTTTAGGCTCACTTTATATTCCGTATTAATACCTACATTACTACAAATAAATTATACTGTATGTATAATTTATTTATTCTATATTATTTTATTTAAAACAATATTATAGCTTTTGGGTTTACTACAAACTGAACACTGATAGTGGCGGTTTCGACTCACTCGGCGACAGGCGGTCCACGTTTGACAAGATGGAGCCCGCAATCCACGACAAGTCGTTGATGTATACATGTGAGAAGGCAGCGTCGCACGGACACATCGACTGTTTGAAGTTCGCTCGGGAGATCGGCTTTCCCTGGTACACAGCGAACGATTTGCTTCCATCGGCGTGCACCCAGGCTGCTCGCAAGGGCAACCTAGAATGCCTAGTGTATGCACACGAGAACGGCAGTCCCTGAGACTGTTCGACGAGCATGTACGCCGCAATGTCCGGAAAACTGACGTGTTTAAGGTATGTCTAGAGATGCTAGCTTGAAAATTTCCAATTGAAAAATTTTATTTTTATTGAATTTTTTTGAAAATTTTTGACTTTTTGAATATGTTCACGAAAAAAAAATGTTCATGAAAATTTACATCACTAGGTATGTCCATGAAAACGGATGCCCTTGGGACGATCGGACGTGCACCAAAGCTGCGGAGACTGGACGCCTGGACTGCCTGATGTACGTGCGTGATAACGGGTGCTCGTGGGACCGGATCGCGTGCACTTACGCCGCGAAAAACGGACACCTGGGCTGTCTTACGTACGCCCATCGAAACGGATGCGCGTGGGACGAGTTCACGTGTGCTTGTGCTGCGCATGGCGGACATTTGAACTGCCTTACGTATGCCCTTGAAAATGGCTGTCCGTGGGACGCAGACGTATGTTCTACTGATATAGTATAAGAGGGCGCCTGGACTGTCTTATGTATGCGAATTAAAATCGATGTCAATGAAATAAATCTGATTTTTGCAGACCCCTAGACATTCTTGAGAGTTCACGTGAAAATGGATGCTGTGGTAAACTTGTACCGTGCAGGTAGCAGACCGTTGATATGAGGTAGAATTCGGGTGTTCATAAATCAAAGACTTGCGGTTAGATTAGGTTAGGTATAAGTTGTATTTTCTTTATAATATTATTCTTCAACGAAATATTCCAAGTACAAATTTAACAATTTTTAACTGGCACGAGGTGCTTATTAGTGCTTGGGCTGATCACGTCTGAATCTAGGCTGATTAGGGTTATTTTTTATCAGGCTCACAACTCGTGCAGTATGTTCGTCATGTGTATTATGTCTATGATTGTATAAAATTAATTTTTCGCTGTAGAAATCTAAGAAGTTTTTATACTTTTGTAACATACTCGGAAATCACTGTGCAACTTTTTATGTATCCGTTGTAAGTGTGAAGATCCACGAAAATTATTTATTAAATACGAGTAGCACAGTATCAAATATTCTTTTTCAATAGTGTGTATTACATTTTTTGTGCAACAACTATTATCAGGTACTTCTATTATCAGCCAAAGGCTTAATTATTTGTATTTGTACCAGCTCTAATATTAGTTAGGTAAATAAGCTTGATAGTTTAATACAATGCTCTTAATATATTGTTACAATAACATTTGGAAATTATTAAAAATTGAGTCGCAATTTTTTTTTATAAGCATTTAAAGTTCGAATTTTGACCAAAAGCATAAAATCACGAAAATTTGCACATTATTTTGAGTTGAAAATTCAAAAGTTTATTCTTTTTAGATTTAAGATTTGAATATTGAACACAAGATTCATTATAAGATTATCTACATTTTTCAAAAAAAAAAATACAAACAAGAAAGTAAAATTAAATTTTTATGAGAGTTTGAAGTTTAAATTTTTACAACATTCGATATTCATTCGATTTCTCATGTAGTGAATTTGCCATATATTAAGATCATAGATTATTCAATGCCGTACCTTGTTTTAAGTAGGCAACATGTACATTTTCTTGGTAACAAAATGTATCGAGATTTTTAATCGAGCTGTCAATTACGTAGAAATGGGTATTCTTATATTATATATTATATATTATATATTATTTATAGTATTTGTTATAAATAAACAAAAAAAATTCATTTTTCGTGAGCTGATGAAAAAATATGTTTAAGCTTTGTATAGCTTAGAATCTTTCTCATTGTATAAGTTTTAAACGCAATATAAATAAGTATAACTATGTTTTATTAAAAACTTTGTATTTGTAAATATTGTTGTGTTAAATTTCAAAAAATAAATATTTATGCTCAAGCAAGATGTTTTTCCTAAAATATAAGAATGTGCAATCATATTTTACGGGTGTAGTATGTTTGAGTATAATACTTGTTAGGACTGCCATTATTTATAATATTGTTTATATTAGGGACAGTTTGTTTTACGTACTTACATCAAAAATTATAATATTGTCATTAATTCTTATTATTTTAAAACTCTCTATCAATATTATTATAATGTTCCAAGTTCTGTTTTATCCCTTTATTCTGTTACCCATATAGCTATAATGCTATTTTTTTTTTTAATATAATATTTTTTTTATTTATACAATTGAATAACATACAAATTGAATAAAACAAAAAAATTATATACCTTCCGTAAGCATAGCTGGTGTCGAAGGTATAGAGTTAACTATTTTATATAATATGTAATATGTAAATTTGCAATTTGATTTTAAGTGAATATATACTTATTATGAACCTTACAATACAGTAAATTATTTCTTATAGATTAGGTTTTTAAAAGAAAAAAAAAAAAGAAAACAGATAACAGAGCTTTCATTTACAGATATAAATAATTATTGATCTAGAGACATAAACAACCATTTTACAACTAATGTTTTGGCATTACAAATTTTACATACAATGTTTTTTTTTGTAATTATAGGCATATAATTAAAATAGGTTGGACCAAGGTAGTCCACGTAATTTTTGACCAAATGATTTTTTAAAATAAATAACTTTTGCATCATAAGCTACTGTTTCTCTTTTATTTAGATTTAACCAGTTATTTGAGTTATTTACTACCCATAAGATAGCAATTTTTTGAATAGTAGGTC
>NC_042495.1:29405407-29415186 GCF_005508785.2 Acyrthosiphon pisum | reverse complement strand
GTCCTCTTAAGATCATAGATTATTCAATGTTTGAATACGTACCTTGTTTTAAGTAGGCAACATGTACATTTTCTTGGTAACAAAATGTATTGAGATTTTTAATCGAGCTGTCAATTACGTAGAAATGGGTATTCTTATATTATATATTATATATTATTTATAGTATTTGTTATAAATAAACAAAAAAAATTCATTTTTCGTGAGCTGATGAAAAAATATGTTTAAGCTTTGTATAGCTTAGAATCTTTCTCATTGTATAAGTTTTAAACGCAATATAAATATGTATAACTATGTTTTATTAAAAACTTTGTATTTGTAAATATTGTTGTGTTAAATTTCAAAAAATAAATATTTATGCTCAAGCAAGATGTGTTTCCTAAAATATAAGAATGTGCAATCATATTTTACGGGTGTAGTATGTTTGAGTATAATACGTGTACTCTGTACACTAAACAGTAGGTAACAAATTATTTTATGTAATATTTTGGGCGTTTCATTCATCAACCGCCTCAAAAGTTATAACCACTAACATTAACTTAAAAAAATTAGGACTGCCATTATTTGTAATATTGTTTATATTAGGGACAGTTTGTTTTACGTACTTACATCAAAAATTATAATATTGTCATTAATTCTTATTATTTTAAAACTCTGTACCAATTATTATACTGTTCTAAGTTCTGTTTTATCCCTTTATTCTGTTACCCATATAGCTATAATGCTATATACACTAACATTTATTTAAGCAATATCATTATATTAATTTAATACCTTATATCTTATTTTAAATTAATATCATTGTTATTGTTACAATCCATTTTTGAACTATAAGTCGGTAAAAATAATAAAATTAAAAAAAAAAAAAATAAATAATATGCTTAAACACGATGTGTTTCCTAAAATATAAGAAAGTGCAATCATATTGTACGGGTGTAGTGTGTTTGAGTATAATACGTGTACTATGTGTCTATGTATACTTAATTTTAAAATTGTTTGTAAAAAATACCACGAGAGAGTGGTAGCCATGGAACGATGTTTCAGCAGATTCCAGAAACGATCGTTGTGACCGACGGGCTCTCACGGATGCACGCAATGCAGTCGTCAGTAATGTCACAGCAGTGCAGTAATAACCAATTACCGTAGTGCAGTAGACTTGTGCAGACATTTATTATTTTCGGTTATTTTATTTAGACGTTTGATTTTAATGAATTTAGTGAAATTTCAACAGCAACAAATTATTTATGTAATCTATTTCGGGCGTTCCATTCATCAACCGCCTTATACTTATAACCACCGCGGTGACAAATATTTCAATCGTGTTGTGTTTTTTTTTTTTTAGGTATAATAATCGTAATCGCATTCTATCAAGAAATAATAGTCCGGTAAAATATTATCCAATATTAATTTTTATAATATCACGTACACTAGGTACTTAGATACTATTCTTTTTATAAATTATGTTAATTTTACTTTGTTTAAATACTTTATCACATAATGTATATATAAATATATATGTACCTACCCATTATAAACTACATAAAAAAATGTGCGGAAAGTGGTTACCGTTTAATTTACTTCTTATGAGAATTTTAATTACGAGTTTTATATAATGTATTTAATATTATGGGACTTCTGATACATATAACATAATGAAATCAATTTATATGCGTTACACAATATAGACTTAAAATAAAACACTAAAACAGTACTTATATTATGCATATAAATATAAAATGCACGTGAAACAAAGGAAGGATATCAATTTAAGTAACCAAATTGGTGCAAGCCTATAGGTCCAAACCCAGACAACGAATCGACACTATTTAATTCTTTAAAACAACTAAATTACTTAAGCTTCTTTACCCAAATTTGCAATGTACAGAAATTGGGTAAGTGGATGTCGCTCTGCTGTACAGTAGGTTACAAGTTGGTCAATGATATAATATCGTTGTAGGTATAAGAAAAATTATTTTGAGCGAAAACGGTCAGTCAGCCTATGATATTACTAAGTATATTTGATGGTACCTATTATTATGAATAAAGTAATTTATATATTTACCTAATCACGTGGAACCTTGTTTTAAATTTTCAATCTTTAGATATTAAATTGAACATTTTATATATTTTTAACTACAAATAATTATTACATTTTAAATGTGATAAATTTTGTCAACATTTGAACTGATTATAATTAATGAGCCTATGTATTTTTAATATTTTTCAACTGTTATTGTCACAATACATCAGGAGCTTTAAATTACATTTTCACGCTTTTTTACCCTCCAAATACAATTTCATTGATATTTATAGAAAAAAAAACTAAAAAAATTGAAAACTGGCAATGTCCGTAATCAACTCAAAATAAGTCAAAATATTTGGGAAATGTTATGGTGTATAGAAAATGCTAATATTAACATTCAGTGACATTTTCAAGTATGTACAGTCATTCGTTTTTTAATTACAATAAAATAAGTAAATCATCACATGAGAAATTGAATATCAAATGTTGTTAAAAATATGAATTTCAAACGCTCATAAAAATTTAATTTGACTTTCTTGTAGAAATTTTTTTTTTTATGTATGTAGACAACTTTATGAGGAATCTTGTATAACATTTTAAAATCTTAGATTTAAAAAGAAAATTTTTCATGAATTTCCAATTCAAAATAATTTGCAAATTTTCCTAATTTTGACGTATTTTATCAATATTTGAACTTTAAATGCTTATAAAAAAAAATTGTGACTGGACTTTTAATTTTTTTCATCTGCCTTTGAAACAATATAACAGGAGCCTTCTATTAAATTGACAAGCTTTTTTAACCAACAAATAAAGAGTTATTGATATTTATAGAAAAAAAAATTTTAAAAAATGGAAGCTGAAAATGTCCGTAAACAGCTCAAAATATTTGGAAATTGTTATGGTGTATCGAAAATGCTAATATAAACATTCAGTCAAAATTGCTTGTACCTACGGTCATTTATTTAAGAGTTGCATTAAAAACCAAAATTTTACGTAAAAATTCCCGTTTTTCCTTAATTTTTCTTTTGTTTTTCACGACCCTTTTGAAAACTACTGAGAAATTTTTACTTTTGACCCCCCCAAAGTACCAACTAGATTCACTTCCCTATCAGAAAAGATACTGTTGAAGAAAGTATAAGTATATACTGTCCTAAAAAGTAAATATTTTAAACATATTAGTGCAGCTATAGTATTTTATACAAACGAAAGTATTATAATTTTAATTTTGATTATAAATTTGTTGAATAAAGAATTTAGATAGTTAATCATACTAAAAATATATTGTTTCCAAGTTCGAGTTGAACTATATACCTACACTTGATTTTGTATATTAAGCTATAACTTGTTATCTATGAATAAACGTAGTGCAAAAATGTGGAAATGATAATTATTAATTACACATTACCTACCTATATCATATTTTATAAAACAAAAATGTATGGAATTTAAAAATTGTATTTCATTCCAACGAAATGAAAAATGATACGAGGTCTAAGATATTTTGATTAAATTTATTATTCAAGACATACCAGATAAATGTTGGGTGGTGGGTGGCGGGTGTGGTCGATAAGCAATGTTTTCATAAAATATAATTTTTGTTGAACGAGCTATAGTCTCCACACAGATAATTTGAGAGTACTTATTATTTCATAGATGAATATTCTTGAAGGTTTGTATTTATGCTTATAATTTATTTTAAAATCAATTTCATACACCGTTTTTAGTATCAATTGTTTCAAGAACCGGACTTAGTAAACGATATAATCGGTAATGCAAAATACGAAGCAAATTCCGGAACCCACTCGATGTGAACCAGCTAAATACGAATATAAGAAATCATCGTATACGGAAATGTACAAAGTACTACAAACCTTACGCCAGTAAGTAGTAATAATGATATTTTAAAGAGCTAGATAAATATTGGTAACACATTTTTGTTTTTAGAGATGAGGTTCTTTGTGATATCAAACTAGAGACAGACGACGGTGGAGTTATATTCGGCCACAAAGTGGTTCTGGCATCGGCTAGTCCATATTTTCTTGCAATGTTCACACATTTTTCAGAAAAGGATCAAGATCTAGTTGCTATCAGGCAGTTGAACTCTAGTACCCTACAGCTCTTAATAGACTTTGTTTATTCTGGAGAAATCTCGATCACTGAAAAAAATATACAGGTAATAATAGTTAATGCTTTATCTAATTATAGCCAAAAGAGAATTTAATTTGTTTTTTGTTTATTTCCCAAGGATTTGTTACCGGCATCGAATCTTTTGCAGTTACAAGAAGTCAAAAACGCATGCTGTGATTATCTACAGGCACATCTATGTCCTACAAATGTTATTGGTATAATCGGGCTAGCTGATTTACATAGTTGTACGACATTGTTAACAAGTTCAGAATTATATATTCAACAACACTTTTCGTACGAAATATTATTTATTATTATGATTCTATAAGACGATTGTATTTATTATTGTTATAATATGACTCTTAGAAAGGTGGTAGAACATGAAGAATTCCTGTCCTTGTCATATGAACAAATGGTTAAGTTAATCTCTAGTGATGAACTTACAGCTCCATCTGAAGAAAAAGTACGTAATATAAAATATAAAATTGTTATATTTTAGTACCCATTATGGATGGGAAACTTAAGTAACCTATTTACACAATTATAGTAGGTATAATAAGTATATTGATTTTGTAGATATTTGAAAGTGTTGTTCGATGGGTAAAACATGAATTGGCTTCCAGAAAACAAATTTTGCCCCAATTAATGGAACATGTGCGTTTACCATTAATGTCGAAAGATTACATATTAAAAAATGTAGTCGACGAACCTCTTCTTAGTAATTGTTTTAAATGTAAGTTAATTTACTCTAAATGATTTACTATGGCTTAATTTATATATATTTTTTTTTAAATTTTTTAAGGTAAAGATTACGTAGTAGAAGCATTAAGTTTTCATTTATTTAAGTCAGAAGAACTTAATACCATTCTACATAACAACCGGACAAAACCTAGACAGCGTGGTGGTACACATAAAGTATGATTCAATTATATTTTATTTATTTTTCAAATAAATTAATTGATTGATTTATAATAGGTTATATTAGTGGTTGGTGGCTCAGGGATCAATTTCAAAACATTAGATAGTACAGAATGGTATGACCCAAAAATCAACAAATGGCAATCTGGATCAAAAATGATTACACCACGTTATGCTGGTGGTCTAGCTGTAGTAAAAGATAATTTTGCGTTATATCTGGGTGGTAGAAATTCCGAATCAACTTCACAAGCAGTTGATGCGATAAATTTATCTTCAGAATTACCTCATTGGGAACCAAACTATAACATGTCAGTTAAACGACAACGGTTTGGAGTTGGTGTGATTGATAATTGCATATATGCTGTAAGTTATATTGACATATAACTTATTACTTTATTAGTAATGTCTGTTATAAAGTTGGTAGTTACTTAATATAATTTATATTAAAAATTCAAGGTTGGCGGTTTTGATGGCAAAAGTATTTTAAATAGTGCAGAAGTTTTTGACTGCAGAACTCGAGAATGGTGTACGATATCTAGTATGACTACTATACGATGTGGTCATGGTCTTGGAGTACTGAATAATCTTTTATATGCGGTAAAATGTTTATTACTTTATCATTTTAAATTTTTAATGCGTACATTTGTTATAATTGTAATCGGAACGATTAACAATGTCCCAAGAGGTAAATCACGGAATATATCCCCAAAATAAAATATTTTTATAAATTAAAATTTTTAAATAAAAGTCTAATCCAAATATTTGTTTAAATACCGGCTTATTCCAATGTTTTAATAATTACAAGGAAAATTGATTTTTTCATTGACTGAAAACTATAATATTATATTATATTTTAGAATTATTAAAACTGCGTTTCTCTTTTTTTCAGTTTTCCAGTCACTATTATTGAACATTTTAGTTCATGAATATGTTTTCAATCACTTTCATTGAAAAGTGCATTATTGTATTCCGTAGAGCTTTTCAATCGAGATATTTTTAATCTGCAAGTTGTATTAATTTAATCGTGTATTCTGTATAGGTAGGAGGTTCTGCTCTACGTACATTAAACTCCGTCGAATGTTACCATCCCAGTCTTGATAGATGGACACCAGTTGCAGACATGTGTGTACGTCGCGCTGGAGTGGGCGTTGGAGTTTTAGATGATGTACTTTATGCTGTAGGCGGTAATGATGGATTAAATGTTCACAAAAGTGTTGAAGCATACAGACCGAGTACAGGCGTTTGGTATACTATTCCAGACATGCATTTGTGTCGGAATAGTGCAGGTATAACTACTCGTTTAATAATTCATACAAAAACTATTATTGTATGAAACATATTTTTTCGAAATTTATTTAATTTTAGCCTAACTCCTTGATATAGGAGTAGCGGTATTCGATGGTTTATTGTATGTCGTTGGTGGTAATGACGGATCTTCTGTTCTGGATTCTGTAGAATTTTACAACCCTAACACTAATAAATGGACCATGGTCACAGCGTCAATGAATGTTGCAAGGGCTGAGGCAGGTGTTGTAGCCATTGATATGCCACGACATTTTAAAACTTGTTAGCATTCACAATATTTTTTTTTGATTCATTATATTATTACTTTCTCGTATTGTATAATAGTATCTTTGTTATTTTTCTATTTATTGTATAGTGCTTGAATGTTTTATGAAAAGTTTTTTTAGTACCTACGCTATAAATTGATAGCCAATAATAAACCACCACAATTTGATTGCTAGGAGGCCAAATGTTGTATGTCCAATTTTTCTCAAAATCATTTTATAATTCTATTGGGTTAATGTTATATAAATCAATTATTATATAAATATTAAGTGGATAAATTTAACAAGTCCGGACTTGTTACTTTTGTCAAAAACAATTCATTTAATATTTTGAGTTATGCTTATGGAATTATTAATGTTACAGTGATACATAATAGATAGGTACGCCTTATCTTCATTTATTTTATTTTTTGTATATTTTTTATCTTTATTAAATGTCAAACAATAGTTTATACTTAAAATATATGTTATGCTGCTGGAGGTACCATTGTAATATGGTACCCCCCTAATAAAATAAAATATATATTTAAATAATACATACTTCATTAGTATGGATATACTTCATAACATCAGGTTTTTCAATAGACTCAGCATTCGATTTCCTATCAACAATAAAATAAAATAAAATTATTAACTTTTTAAAATAGGTACGTCAGTACATCGTGGTCCATGTGCATTCATCTCAGAAGTGAATGCTAAGACATAACTTGTGTAAAAAATCAACCTAAATAAATCTAACAATAATTTATCGAAAACAATTATAATCATTTCTAATGAAAAAAATTTATTATTATGCAAACTAAGAGTATTAATGAAATGTACACTTGTCACTTATTATATATTATGTATGAATTCTTTTATTATACTTACCTACCATGGGGGCCCATAGGGTAGTCTTCAGAGGAGGGATAAAATTAAATCAAATTAGTGTATGATTCCAAACCTGTTTATAGATACGAGGTATTGGTTTTTCTTGAAAAGGATTAGAGCATTAAGCAAAAGTCTAAGGTATCCATATTAGTACTATAGTAAATTGTGGTATACATTATACTTAGTATAAGGTCTAATCTGGTCTATTATTATCAACTATTGAATTATCAAGTACCTATGTGAAACAAGTTTATAGATTCAAAACAGTGCTTGCAAACGTTATAATAACGTTATGGTTATAACGTTATATTTGACGAAAAACAATTTAAATTTGTAAACGTATTTATAACGGAAAGCGATAATCAAAAATAATTAAATACCGCAAAACAAAACATAAGGATTAACAAAATATATTATATTATATCATTAAACAAAACATAACGCAGAACGTAATTTATAGAATATCATTAAATGGAAAATAACGCAAAACTTAATTTATGGAATATCATTGAACGAAAAATAACGCAAAACGAAATATTTTTAAATCAATTTACTTAAAAGGTCTATTGGTTTCGTAGAGACGTCATTTATTTCACGCAAACAACCTAAGAATTGATTTTATTATATTCTGTATCCGGGCCATAACCTACCCGCATTTGTTATTATTTTTAAATTTCATAGTTGTTAACACTATTTTGAATATCGATAATCGCAAAAGTTGAATAACGTTTTAATTCTAAATAACGAAAAATCAAAAACGCGTAACGTTTTAATTGTAAATACATAAAACAGAATTTTTTTTTTTCAAATTCAAGCTTTGATTAAAGGTTATACATATCGGCAGATGCACGGTCAGTTAACAGTAACTCGACGTCGGCCGATACATCGATTCTCCTTCAAATCGAACGAAAATATAATCTGTTTAATATATTATTATAAACGATACTTTTCTGAGTAGGGATCGCCGGGCGAAACTGATGAGCCGCGTAAAGCTTGGTTTTTTTTTCAAATGCAAGCCGTGATCAAAGCAAAATATATTATAATTTTTTTTGCATACTATATTATTTTCCAGTTGATACATTACCCTCTTGACCCCCCTCACGCCATCTACTACATTTACTGTTGTCTATTTCTGATCCATTAATTAGTGTTAGACCAGATTTAGTTTTAATTTACATACAATCTCCGGACGTTATATTAGGTAATCGGAAGAAGTGGTATTTGAAGTATAGTAATTAATAATAAGAGGTGAATTTTGGGGTATCAATGTGTATATTTTGTATAATACTTGAATCTTTTAACATTAAATTTAAAACATTTTTTATCAATAGTGAAAAAATTAATTTATTGCGAAAAAAATTTTAATGTATGAAAAAGCTGTACTTATACGAAGCCACCTATGAACATTTTAAAATTTTGAAAATGCCCCCCCCCCCCCCCCATTAAACATGTCTCTACTTATAACCTATACCTATTCAAGATATATAAAAAATTAAATTTCAATGATTAAATTTATATTAGATTGTTTAGGAAATATTGCCACTAGTCAAAAGTATTTTTCTGTTTTCGCAATGAATATTAGAAGCTTTTTACAAACATATATTTATGAATTTTAGATTCTGAGTAGAACAATGAATGTATTGATTTTACAATGATGTGTGTTATTTTTATTTTTTTTTGTGTCTGTGTACACGATAAGTAGTCGAAATAATGCTTCGATTTTCAACTTCAGTATCTTGTTCGATTGGAAAGTGAATATCGTTGGTGCATTGGGGGGGTTAGAATTTAAAATTCCAGTAATTTTCAAAAGCGCCAAGAAAAACCAAAGAAAAATTAAGGAAAAACGGGAATTTTTACGCAAAATCAATTTTTCATAAAATTGAAGTTGGTTTTTGGTGTAACTTAAAAAAAAGGACCTTAGATACATGAAATTTTGACTGAATGTTTATATTAGCATTTTCTATACACCATAACATTTTCAAAATATTTTGACTTATTTTGAGCTCTTTATGGACATTGTCAGTTTTAATTTTTTTATAGTTTTTTTTCTAAAAATATCAATACAATTCTATTTGTTGATTAAAAAAGCTTGAAAATTTAATAAAAGGCTCCTAGAAAATTGTTTCAAAAGCAGATGAATAATATTAAAAATCCTTAGTCACAGTTTTTTTTTTTATAAGCATTTTAAGTTCAAAAATTGACAAATATGGGAAAAATCACGAAAATTAGCAAATTATTTTGAGTTAAGAGTTCGTAAAATTTTTTCATTTTAAATC
>NC_042495.1:29377485-29404888 GCF_005508785.2 Acyrthosiphon pisum | reverse complement strand
TTTTATAAGCATTTAAAGATCGAATTTTGGCAACATTTATACTAAATTTTAATTTGAATAATTATTCTAGTAGTTAAAAATTTATAAAATGTTCAACTTTTGTATCTAAGAATTGAAAATTTAAAATAAGATTCCTCGTAAGTAATTTATTCTGTTAACCAAAAAATCTAAAAAATACATTTACACAGTTTATTTTTATAGTCATTTTAAGTACAAATTTTGGACGAAATTACATATTAAAAACCTAGAAAAACTATTTTAGTTATTTTGTTATGATTGTATAATATTATTCTTGGGTATACTTGAAACTTCTTAAGTATAATATTATATATCTATGATAGTATCACGGTTCGTTGTTGATGTATAACGCGTTATAAGTACCTAATAGATATTATGATATGATTAATTTGGAATTTATTATATATAGGTACCTAGCTATTATAGGTCAATTTTTTTTAAATACTATAGACTATAATATAATATTATGTCTTATACCTAGACTGACATACCGTCTCCGCTCAGAATCTTTTTTCTTATACAATGATATTATCAAGGCTGGGAATTAACGAGTTAAAAATTAAAATTAAGTTAAGACGTTAAGTTAATTTTAATTAAGTTAATTAACTCGTTACTTTTTTTTTCAAATTAACTTTTAACTTTATAAGTTACCTTTTTTCAAGATTAACGTGTTAAT
Source organism: Acyrthosiphon pisum (assembly GCF_005508785.2). Classification (NCBI taxonomy): domain Eukaryota; kingdom Metazoa; phylum Arthropoda; class Insecta; order Hemiptera; family Aphididae; genus Acyrthosiphon; species Acyrthosiphon pisum. The sequence continues at coordinate 29,404,194 of NC_042495.1, read as the reverse complement.
TCAAGTTAATTTTATTTCAAAAATATTTAAATTAAGTTAATTTTCGTCCGAAGAATAACGCAAATTTTTGAATGTGTTTTTACTTTGATGTATCATTTTAAATTTACCCAGTAATTTTCTTGGACGTAAAGAAAATCTATCTAATTAACCATATAATATGACTGGAATTTTTTATTTTTGCAAATTAATAAGTTTTAACTTTACACTAAGGCAAGTTACTTTTTTTTCAAAGTTAACTTTTAACTTAACGAGTAAACGAAAAAAAATAAAATTAACTTTTAACTTAACATAAATTAATTACTTTAAAATAACATAATTTAACAAGTTAAAAAAAAACGTTAACTTGCCCAGCCTTGAATATCATCATTGAATTCAAATTTAATACCATCCATTATACAGTGACCCACTTGTAACCTACTGTACAGCAGAACGAAATCCACTTACCCACCTTTTTTAATTCTTCTTAACACAATACTTAATATTATACATTTATTATTGTATTGAGTAAAACTAGGCTCAACATAGATATTAATTTTCCAGTAAATGGATATACCCTAATTATCATTGTATTATTATTAAAGTCGATTATCGATCTATTCAGGTCTAAATACTGATGATTGTTTAAAAATATGAAATATACATATCGATAAGTTAACTATTAATCTAAAAAAAATAAAAATAAATTTAACTATTCCTGACTTACTAATTTTTTTTACACACTGTGACCTGATTACGTGTTAGTAAATTGTTGTGTTGAGTTTAAAATTAACCATCATAAATTGTATGTTTAAAATATTTAAAAAAATTATTGCCACCATTGTTTAAATTGGGAACAGTTTAATTTAAGTACATCTAACATTATATCGTAATTTCTTATTATTGTAAAACACTGTTGTTCCATGATCTGATTTATCTCTATATTTTGTTATCTATATTGCTAAATACATAAAATTTTTTTAAGCAATATTATCATATATATTCATTTTATAATTTCTTATTTTTAATTCAAATTATCTCCTTTTTGTTATTTGTTAATTATTGTCGTTACAGTATATCATTAAGCTATTACTTGGTAAAAATAATAAAATTTAAAATAAACCTAAATACTATGTACAACCGCGTTACGTTTCATAAGAGATAAGAACGTATACAATTTGCAATATTATTGTATGGGTATAATATGAATGTCATGTATACCTAGTATTAAAAATGTTTATAATATCACACGTGGTAGTCTTGGAATGCTGTTTCAGCAGATTACAGAAAAGCTCGACCGACAGGTTCTCATGGACGCATAGTGTCAGCAGTGCAGTAATAAGCGTAGTGTTGTGAGCTTGTCCAGAAAAAATTGTCCTTAATTTAATTTAGACGTTTGATTCCAATAAACTGAGTGTAATTTCAACAGTTATAAATTATTTGTGTAATTATTTGCTCAAACCATTCATAAACAGTTTTATAAGTTATAACCACTGCAGCCACGAATACTTCAATCGTGGCGTGTTTTTTTCAGGTAAGAAGTGCGATATTCTGTCAAAAAAACCTCCAAAAATAATATTCCAGTAAAATACCCGGTATTTGTTTTATTTTTATGATATAAAATTAACTGCAACATTAAACCGCATATAAGGTAGGTACGTAGGTACTATTATTTTTAACTTAACATTTGACTTGTATTTTACTTTGTTTTAAAACATAATTACATAAACAAAACATTAATTAAATAATATAAAACAATTATAATATTATTATATTAAATATACGAGTTACATATTATAATTAATTATAATAAAAAAAAAGGCGGACAAGTGGGTATAATCGCTCTGCTGTACAATATTTGTCGAGCATGATGTCACTGTTGTTTTGGATGTGTTATATTTGAATTCAATGATAAATCATTGGATCCGAAAAACGATTCTGACGGTGCGTGAGCCTAGGCCTAGTTAAGCGATGGCGACAGGGCCGGACTGGGCAGGTGGGATACCAGGAATTTCTCGGTGGACCGCTTGTACTCGTAGGGACGTTTTTTTTTCTAGGTTTATCGGTTAAGGCGCATCCTGTCTACAGACATTGACGCATTTTCTAACGCAATTTTATTAGAAAACTATTTAGTATTAATAGAAATTCCTCAAATTAGATATGAAATAATGTGTAAATTGTCAAAAATTGATGCTTGTGTGTTATGTCATATTATTGTCCGCGTTAATCGGTAATCCCTACCTTATCGTAACCCTCGTCTGCACCGCCTAAAATGTGCGACAATTATCATCATACAAACTCCCACCTATTCCGGTGCCGCTATAGTGGCTGAACTAAGGTATAATAATATAATATGCTCGGTGGACAAAATTTCGCAAAATCACTCAAACCTTAACAAATCGCTTAATATGTATAAATGTATGGAGTCTAAACATATGTATTTTAAATAAAAATATTTCTCTGTACTAACCAATTATAATTTTCTTAATTTTTTATAATAATATTAAGTGTTAAATTCTCAAAATAATATACAATCATTTTGTATGAAAATATGTTTTTCAGGGTTGTTTTTATAGGTATACCTAAGTTGGAGTATTTTTTTTATTTTCCCAGTAGACATTTTTGACCCAGCTGGCCCTGGGTGGCAATCACGTATTTTAATAAGCATTAGGTGGACAAATTTAATATTAGTGAGTTAATAAATAACAAAAGTCATGAAACATATATGTTTTTAAACCAGCCAACTAAGGAAATTATTTGAGGTCTTGTCGACTTCAATAAATTACTACACAACTATAAAATGTCGTAAAAATTATATATTCAAACGCTCATAAAAAAATATTGTTACTTAACGCTAAACTTAATTGTTTTGTTATAAGTAGACAATTTTGTTGGGAAGCTTTTATTAAAATGTTAATATAAATATTTTGTAAAAACTTCAATGGTCTACGGTAATTGATTTTTGAGTTACACCAAAAAAATAAAATCGATTTCCTCAAAAATTGGTTTTGCGTAAAAATTATCACTTTTCTTTCACTTTTGTTTTGTTTTTCTCGATACTTTCTAAAACTACTTAGAATTTTCAATTTTGACCTCCCAAAAGTACCAACTAGGTTCACTTTTCTATCAGAAAAGATGCTGATCTCAAAAATCGAAGCATCCATAATATTGCTGAAAGATAGAAAAAAAAACACGTATCATTGTAATACCATAACATTAAAAAATACATAGGTATGCACAATTTTTTTTTTATAAGATTTTAAATTTCAAATTTTGACAAAATGTATTAAATTTGAAATTTCAAAAATTGTTTTGCAGTTAAAAGTTTATAAAATGTTTAACTTTTATGACTAAGGATTGAAAATGTAAGACAAGCGGCCGCACGTAAATAGGTTATATATATAAATTACTTTATTCACAATAATATGATCAATTAATATATTTAATAATGTCATATGCTGACATTTTATTAATTAAAATTTTTCCTATGGTTATAAGATTTAAATTTAAAATAATAAAATGATTTTAAAAATTTAAGATTTTAATATTATTGGACAATAACTGTTCGATGTTTTGGTACCTAAAGTAGGTTTAAGACATAATTTATATTTTTGTTTCTTTAAAATATCCACTTTGTATTATTGCAACCTACATCATAATTTACGTGTCCGACATACTCGTCATTACGCGGGGCAGTGCAACATAAAAAAACAAAACGAAATAACTTAAAAATGAACAATATTATAGACCTGTTGGTTTTATTTGATATTAATTTTATTTAACAGAGGGTTCTTAACAATAAATTCGTATCGATGATTGAATTTATTTCGAAATCGATTTTAGGATCAGATTTAATCTTCAGTCTGCCCAGTTTCACTACTAAGAAGTTAATATTATGTGTTTATTATTATTATTATTATAATTTAATGATTTCTTAATTTTTTTTATATTTTTTTTACAATAACATACATATAATATTACCTACGTGTATAATACCAGATTTAGTTTAATCTTTTAATGTATACTGTCTACTGGCATACTGCTTTTATTTCTAATCTGTTTATGTGTATGATAGGATGTGATATCTAAATACCTATTCAACGTAAAATAATAGTAGACAGAACTTTTTTTTTTGGTTTTAAAACACGCAAAGACGTGATATATTATTATTGTATAATTATGAAATATATATCACATAATATGGAAAACATTACAATACAATAGGAATGTTTTTTTTCGAAATACGTCATCAAAGATAATTTTATTATATTATTAATTATTATTTAAACATTTATGAATCAACGTAATTTGGATTGATTAAAAGTAATTCAATATTCATTAGTCTATATAAATAAACATCAGTTCAGTAAAAAATTAAGTTAACGAAAATAATAAATATGTTACATTCAAATATTTAATTGATTTTAGAGTATAAAAATGTAAGATAACTACATTATAATAACGATAATCTAATAAAAAGGTTTAACTCATTAAAGTATAATAATATATACGTTTACATATTTTTATGTAATTTTACATATTACATTCAACTGTGAAATGACGATTTCTAATCGAACGATTTTCTTATTTTGTTGTATTTTACAAAAACCCGTATATAGGTAGTCACTATTTGTGAAAAAAACTATTTTGAGGTACTATAAGTACTTATATTATCGGCCAAATGCTTTGGTTGATCTATTGGATACGAGTGTTTTAATATTATTAAAATTATTCAATGTATTTATAGGTAGCAACAGGTGGCCAGTCCATGCATCATAAAATTCGTGAGTTATTACTATTATTATTTTAGATTCTGAGTGGAGCGATGAATATATTGATTTTACAATGATATTGTCTATTTTTCTTTAAATATTATTTTTTTCATTTTTGTGTCTGTCATCATTTTTTAGGACAGTCAAAATTATCTTTTCTGAAAGGAATGTGAATCTAGTTCGTACTTTGAGGGGTCAAAAGTAAAAATTTCCCAAAAGTTTTCAAAAACGCCGTGAATAACAAAAGAAAAGTTAACGAAAAACGTGAATTTGAACGCAAAATCTGTTTTTGAGAAAATCGATTTTGGTTTTTGGTGAAACTCTTCAACAAATGATCGAAATTTTGTCAGAATGTTTATATTAGCATTTTCAATGCACCATAGTATTTTCAAAATATTTTGACTTATTTTGAGCTGATTACGGACATTTTCAGTTTCCATTTTTTTAGTTTTTTTTCTATAATTATTAATCAAATTTTGTTTGTTGGTTAAAAAGCTTGAAAATATAATTGAAGGCTTCTAGTATATTGTTTTAAAGGCAGATGAAAAAAAGATGGGTAAGTGAATGTCTCTCTGTTGTACTGTAGGTTACAACTTACAAGTGGGTCACTGTAATCGACGGTTAAATTTGAATTCAATGATATATTATTATTGTATAAGAAAAACGATTCTGGGCGAAAACGGTCAGTCAGCTCATGATAATTACTAAGCACGAACTACTGTGTAGCAATTTCGTGTTAGGTACTAAGTATATTAGATCTATTTTGTCAAAATTCGAACTTTTAATGCTTATAAGAAAAAAGTTTTTTTTTCATTTTTTTCATTTGTTTATGAAACAATATATTTGGAGCCTCTTATTACATTTTCAAGCTTTTTTAACCAACAAATAAAATTGTATTGATATTTATAGGAAAAAAAACTAAAAATAAGGAAACTGAAAATGTCGAAAAACTATTCGATTTTTTAGTGGATTTTAGTGAATTTTAACATTATTTTTATTTTTATTTTTAAAATATCCATTTTAGGTTATTACGATTTAATTTTCTAGTTAGATTATAATCTATGTAATTTGCAGACTCGTCAGTACACGCGGATGTGCATTACTGAAAACCAGACTTAACGATGAACAATATTATAGACCTGATAGTTTTTGTTAATTTTAATTTTAAATATATGTATAAAAATGTCGATTTTTTTGTTATTTTTTAGTACACAGATAATTCCAAACAATTCGTACCAATAATTTGAATTGACAAAATGCAAAATACAAAGCAAATTCCGGAACCCAATCGATGTGAACCAGCTGTATACGAATATAAGAAATCGTCGTATGCAGATATTTATGATGTGCTACAATCCTTAAGGAAGTATGTAATAAGTGATTTAAATTGCTAGATAAATATAAATAACATATTTTATTTTTAGAGATGAGTTTTTTTGTGATATTAAACTAAAAACAGACGATGGTGTAGTTATTTTCGGCCATAAAGTGGTTTTAGCATCGGCTAGTCCATATTTCCACGCAATGTTCACAAACTTTTCAGAAAAGAACCAAGATCTTGTTGTTATCAAGGAGTTGGATTCTAGTGCCTTACATCTCTTAATTGACTTTATTTACTCTGGGAAAATTATTATCACTGAAAGTCATGTACAGGTAATAATGGATAGTGTTTTATTTTATTATTGTCGTCAAAATTATTTGAATTTTTTTTTTGTTTATTTTTCGAGGTTTTATTACCGGCAGCGAATCTTTTGCAGTTAGAAGAAGTAAAAGAAGCATGTTGTGATTTCCTTCAGGCACAACTATGTCCTACAAATATTATTGGAATAATTGCGTTAGCTGATTTACATAGCTGTACGAAATTGTTAGCAAGTTCAGAACTATATATTCAACAGCACTTTTCGTACGAAATATTATTTATGACTATGATTCAATTTGGAAATTGTATTTATTGTAGTTATAATATGATTCTTAGTGAGGTGGTAGAAGAGGAAGAATTCTTGTTATTGTCATCCGAGCAAATAGTTAAGTTGATCTCTAGTGATGTACTTACAGTCCCATCTGAAGAAAAAGTATGCAAAGTTAAATTTATAATTCTTAATTTTAGTACCTATTAGGGATGGGAAAATTATGTAACCTACTTACATAGAATATATAGTAGGTATATATTTTAATTTATAAGACGTATATTGATTGTTGTAGATATTCGAAAGTGTTGTTCGATGGGTAAAACATGATTTGGATTCCAGAAAACAAATTTTGCCCAAATTAATGGAACATGTGCGTTTGCCATTAACATCGAAAGATTACATATTAGAAAAAGTACTTGAAGAACCTCTTTTTAAAAATTGTCTTGAATGTAAGTTTTGTCAATGAATATGCTTTTTTATGAGTTAGTTTATATTTTATATATTTACATTTTCCTATAGGTAAAGATTACGTAATTGAAGCATTACATTTTCATTTACTCAAGTCAGATGAGCTTATCGCCATCCCACATAACATCCGGACGAAAACTAGACAGCCTGGTGGTATAAATAATGTATGATTATTGATTCAGTTATAGTTTATTTATCTTTCCATTATATTTAACGATTCGATCATTACAGGTTATTTTAGTGGCTGGTGGAGAAGGAAACGGTAATGAAGTATTGGATACTACAGAATGGTACGACCCAAAACTCAACCAATGGCAATCCGGACCAAAATTGATTACACCACATTCCGGTGGTGGTCTAGCTGTAGTAAAAGATAGTAATATTGTGCTTTATATTGGTGGTTTCAATAACTCCCGTTCAATTTGTCAGTCTGTCTATTTACTAGATCTATCTTCAGAATTACCTTCCTGGAAACCAACCGTTGACATGTTAATTAAACGAAACTATTTAGGAGTTGGTATGATAAATAATCGTGTATATGCCGTGAGTAATGTGTAATTATAATTTATAAGTTTATTAGCAATTTCCGTTATAAATCAGTAGCATATAAACTATATAATAAATTCAAGGTTGGCGGTTATGATGGTAAGAGTTACTTAAATAGTGCAGAAGTTTTTGACTGCAGAACTCAAAAATGGCGTTTGATACCTCGTATGTCTAGTAGAAGAAGTGGTGTCGGGCTTGGAGTACTGAACGATCTTCTGTTTGCGGTAAAATGTTTTTTATTTTATGATTTTTAATTTGTAAAATATTCATTATAATTTAAATCCGAATGAAATCATTTCACCGTCTAAGGATCACGGATTTAATCCTCAAAACAAAATACTTTTATAAATTAAAATAATTGTTATGTTAATTTAACATAATATGAACAATGTACTAAGTCAAATATTTGATTAATTATCTGTTCAATACAATGATATAAAAATTATATGAGAAACAAATTTTTCCAATGATCGACTGAATAAAAGTAATAAACATTTAAATTTTTTATAGTTTATACCAAATGTGATAAAACAATTTAATAATTGCATTAATTTTACAACCTTTTTATATTGGTAATGTATCATATTATCTTTGAAAATGATAAAATAATAGATAAAATTTCATTTTATTCAGTGTCTATTTATAGCTTAATTGAATATTATATAATTTTCATTAAATACTGATTATTCATTCATACTTTATTTTGTATTCGTTATAATTTTTATCCGATTAAAACAATTTACCAGATTAAGAATCACAAAATTAATCCACAAAACAAAATATTTTGATTAATCAAAATAATTGTTTCGTTTACTAAATAAAATATGAACAATAAACTAAGTCAAATATTTGATTAAATACTTTCTTAATACGATGTGAAAATTATATGAGACACAAATTTTTTTCAATGATTGACTGAATAATAGTAATAAAACAATATTTCATTTTATTAGAGTTTATCCTTTAGTGTAATAAAAAAATTTAATAATATTGTATTAATTTTACAACCTATTAATATTGGTAATGTATCATATCTTTAAAATGATAAAATAATAGAATAAATTTCATTTTATTCAGTGTCTGTTTATGGTTTAATTGCATATTATATAATTTTCATTAAATGCTAATTATTTATTCATACATGACAAAGCTTGATTTGTAATTCCTAATATTTGATGATCGTATATAAATATTTAATCTGATATATTAACTTTTAATCAATAATATATGTTTGTAATCAAAAAATACAATGCATTTTTTCTACGTTTTAAAAACATATGCAATAATTCACTTTTATTGGGAAATGCTATGCAATAATATTGTGTTCCGGAGATAATTTTTTCTAGGGAAAGTGAATTTTATTCCGCTCTTTTCACCTGGATTCCCGCAAGTTAAAATTATTTATTCAGTATATAATTGTGTAGGTCGGAGGTTTTGACGGTATATCACAGCAGAGATTAAAATCAGTGGAATGCTATGATCCCGGTCTCGACAAATGGACACCAATTGCAGAAATGAGTTTAGGTCGCAGTTCTGTGGGTCTTGGCGTTTTAGATGGGACACTGTATGCTGTAGGCGGTCATGATGGATTTAATGTGCACAGGAGTGTTGAAGCATACAGACCAAGTACGGGGGTGTGGACAACTGTCGCAGACATGCATTTGTGTCGACGCGGAGCAGGTAAACTTATCGTTTTTGAATTCTTAATTTTTTTTCATGAAATACGTTTAATCGAGTTTTTCAATACAGGAGTAGCAGTATTGGATGGATTATTGTATGTAGTAGGTGGTAGCGACGGGAGTTCTGTTCTGGATTCTGTAGAATGTTACAACCCCAACACCAATACATGGACCATGGTCACAGCGTCAATGAATGTTCCACGAAATTGTGCAGGTGTTGTAGCCATTGAAAGTCCACGACATTTTAAAACTAGTTGGTATTCGTGATTTTTTTTTTTTGCTACAATATATAAATATTTTTTTATATTGTATAATATTTTTTTTAATAATATTCTATTTATTTTATACTTTTTGAATGGTTCGGTAAGAGGTTTCTTGTACCTACAGTATAAATTGATAGCCAATGGCAGGTCGCCATTTGCTTAATTATCTTGCATTGGATACTAGATTTTTTTTTATATTAATATTGTTCTTATTTGTGTGATAATATATTTATCGTATTATAAAAATTGTTATGGTTTTTGAATGTTTTATTAACGATTATTTTAAATTAAATTTTAATACTTTACATTTTTAGTTAAAAATGTATGATGTGTTTATTATCTATAGATTAGAATTGAAAATTTAAAACAAAGTGTCTCATAAGTAATTAATACTGTAACCAAAAAATCTATAAAATATACACCTACCCGAGATTTTATAAAAAAAAAAGGCTTAAAAGCCACATAAACCAAAACAAAATAAAAATATTATTATTTGTGTATATTAGGAATAACAACTACAATCGAATCATTCTAAAATCCGAATTGACTTTGGCCTTCTACGGAGCAAATGTATAGGCTATTAATTATCCAATACATTACTCGGCATGTTCAATAGTGTTATACACATCGAGTGAAGTAAAATTCTACGATTAAAAAATATATACAAATAAATTAATAGCATTTCTGCCTTCCAGCTTTTCTCAATTGTAAACAAACGTAGGTATTCAAATTATAACGTTCTCCTCTTATGATCAATATCGGACACCTTTTATGTTGTTCTCTAACAGAGTCAGCATTTGTCATTGGATGTTTAAAGGGTTTCCGAGGCCATACAGGTATTGCGGGAAACGAGTAATTCGTCAACAATCTCGCAAAGTCTACTGCATCCCTCGAATGGCCCTCCCGGTATGTAGCGGTTCCGCGGTCTGACTTCATCTCCAACCACTGGGTTTATATGACCAATTTATGGCTGAAACACTGGGAAACGCTAACACCTCGTTTCGCCACGCCTTGGTGCTCGTCGTATAAAGAAATAATATATCTCCAACCAATCCACCACAACCAGCTGATTTCACAACCTTAATCCCTCTGTGAAATGCATAACATCGTCCTTCCGTCCTCGAGATTTGACCACACCACCTTACTCCGCTCTCATTATTTTAAACTTTCATTGAATGACTCCCCGCTCTGCACACCCCACAACTTCACCATGAACTGCGACATGACCCACCTTATTTTCAACAGCCCTAAACTGCCCGCGAGCCCCGCCTATTATATTATATTAGCTTTCCTTTCAGGCTATATAATTTAAATTTTCCAAATTACTTTTAGATTCTGAGTGGAACGATGAATGTATTGATTTTACAATAATGTGTGTTTTTTTAAATTTTTTTTGTGTCTATCATCACCTTTTAGGACAGTAAAAGTGCTTGAACTTTCTTCAACAGTACCTTTTCTGATAGAAAAGTGAATCTAATTGGTACTTTGGGGGGTCAAAAGTAAAAATTTCCCAGTTGTTTTCAAAAGCGCCGTGAAAACAAAAGAAAAATTAAGGAAAAACTGGAATTTTTACGCAAAATCTGTTTTCGAGAAAATCGATTTTGTTTTTTGGTACAACTCTTAAACAAATGGACCGTAGGTACATACAATTTTGACTGAATGTTTATATTAATATTTCCTATATACGATAAAATTTTGAAAATAATTTGACTCTTTTTGAACTGTTTACGGACATTGTCAGTTTAAAATTTTTTTAGTTTTTTTACGAGTATAAATAACAAGTAAGTTTTAAATTGAGTCTCCCGTTTTAAATTAAATAGTTAATCCTAGGGATCCACATAAGTGATCGGCACCGCTACATTGATTTGTGGTAGGGATTTTGACTTAGTCAGGACTGTCGTGGCGGACGACACTTGAATTTTCGTTTCGGCATTTTCGGGTGTCACTAACGATATATTTGGCATCAAAAAGTATGGCCTAATCAATGGACTATTGCCGTGTAACAGGAGGTCGCACGTACTTTGTTCAAGTTCATTGTATTTATTGTAGTTGAAGACATCGTAGTATGAAAATTATATTAAATAATAACTGATTCGTTACACAGACAATTATTCGAGATTAAAGTCAAATAAATTATAGTTTGATATTAGCTCACCATTTCCTTGGATACGATATTTTATATGCTTATTATGTCCGGAATACATTTTAATTCAAATTGAGCCAGTTAATTAAATACGAGAATATACAGAGGGATTTACCAGCATGTTCACCCTCATTTTTTTCTTTAATGATAAATTTATTCAAATTATAATTTTAAATATGCCCTAATATTTTGATTAATAATTGTTTATATTATTTTCTTATAATAAAATATTGGCAGTTGAGACGAAATGAAATATTAATTACATTTCATAATTATATTTTCATAATCACCACAGGTACCTATAAATAATAAAAAAGATTGCTAACTCATGGTTATATAGTTGAATTCAAAATCCACAATTTTCGTGATAATTGCGAGTTTTGTCACCAGAACATTTTGCAGGTCCCTGCGTTATTCCTTATTTTCATATTACCTATAAATATCAAAAATAAAAGAATTTCCATTAATTAGATTATAATTTTTTGTCATTATCATATTATTATAATATGATAAAATGGCTGTAGGTTTCTATATTGTTACTTCATTGGAGTGAAATCACAATATAAACTTTTCTAATTAAAATATCTAAAACCAATCAATAAGCTAAATAAAACGCATGTTAATTTCTTTCCTCTATACTCGTATATGGGAAGTAATTAATTGTACCTATTAAGTGTTTTTGGGAAGTTATTATTGTTTTGAGCTAGGTAGGTATGTTTGAAAATAGTGGCATACCTACCTTGCGAAAAAAGTCTGCGCACGCCTATGGATTCCACGTAAATATAGGTTATATATAAATTACTTTATTCACCTTAATATCATAAAATATACTAAGTTATATCATAGGCAACTGACCGTTTAATGTAAATGTTGTATGATAATAATATAATCATAATAATTATAATACTTATATCGATGTAGAATCATGAACAATAAGTCAGTAACTAGTTGCTAGTAGTGCACGTAAGACTTATAAAACCTATAATCCCAAAAGACAAAGAGCATTCAGACAAAACTCAGGTCATATGTTCAATATTTTAACGAATATCATAGAATTTTTTACAATTTGGCCGTGCTTTTTTCCTGCTCTTCTGAAACTAGGTACCTATATAAAGACGACAACTATCTTTCACGCCATTTTGAATAAAGGTAAGAAATATTAATTTTTTATGTGGGTAAGGTAACAATTTGATCCTTTTTCCGTATATACATTACTTAATGTGATTTGTTTTATAAAACATTTATTTTTTGTTAAGATTTTTATTTGGAAATTTTATCTGCTGGCGGGTACCACACTAGTGTATTACCCATAGGTAATTATTAGAATGCACATATACAATCTCATTTCATACTATTTTCGAACAAAATTAAAATAAATATCATGACAGCATACATATTGTATCATACTATAATGTTATGAATATTATATATTATTATTATTATTTAATATTTAAATATTATATTATTGATTCGTTGAATCTAGGGTCGAACGACAATGTAGACTTGTAGTAACGTACTAACACTACTAACTGTACACGGGTCTTGTTAATGAATTATACCCACATAGCATAAAAATATTTCAGATATAATATCAAAATAATATTCCCATTAAAATATATATATCTGTGAAATATATGAATAAATTTATACGATCAAACGCATGTCTACTCTTCCCTCTTTTAATTGATGTCAGTAATAACATTTCTTTTTTTAATTGTTAGATTAAATTTTCAATCAAGAACATATAACTATATAAGTCATTAATAAATTGAAATAATGGAAAATTAGGGTGAAAGGTTAGGATCCCGGTTGTAACAAAATAAAATAGTTAATTTACCTTAGTTTAATAATACTGTTTAGACCCATGTCACATCATTGGGCGTGTGACCTGTAAATTTTAATGAAAATTGTACAACTTTTAAGTCAGGGGCCGGCTATTAGATGCTATGGAGGACCAAATAGTTTGAAAAAAAAAATGTTATTGATCAGAAAAAATGAAATACTTATGCCTGCTACTTATTAGTCAATAAATGTAGGTATTTATTTTGGTATTAAAAGCACAGTTTTAATATTAAATAACCAAGAATAACGATATTAATTATTTTGTTATAATTAAAAAATGTTATTTGTGGGTACTTACTTAAACCTTCTAAAGTATATACATATATTGAAATATGATAAGTAATATGAAATTAATATAAATTCAACTTACCGGTTACCATATTAATAATACCGATATAAAATATATATTATAATATGAAATATCCTAGGCTGCAGACCTAGACTGTCCGTCTCCGCTCTAATCGTTTTTCGTTTACAATACCTAATATTATATCACCAAATTAAACTTTAACACCATTCCATCACAATGACCCACTTGTAACCTATTGTACAGCAGAGTGATACCCACTTACCGGCTCTTTTTCCATAAATGTTATTATACATTTTTTGTAAATATTATATTATAAATGTATACACATTCTCAAGCAAATAAACTGACAACTATATCACTTATGTTTGGTTATGTTAGGGTGACCATACGTACAGTTTAAAACGGTATTATCATTTTTTATTATCATGCCACGTTGTATTTTTTTCTTAAAAAATGGTTCTGTTTTAATTCCACTATATTACCATATTGTTATATTATGATGTATCACGAATGTATTGATTTTGTAATGACGTATTGTTAAAAAAAAAAAAAAAAAAAAAAAAAAAAGGGGCATGTGTGGGTAATGATAATAATATGATCAATTGATAAAATGTTTAGATATAAGATAAAATATGAATGACACAACAAGAATGTGAGGTTATCCTCGACAATACAAATAAGTGTGACAATCATAAGTTTCAATAAAACGTATTTTACTTTTTAACAAATTATCTTTTAAATAATAATATATAGACAATTAAACAAAAATAAAAAAAATGTTGTGCCTATCATTACTTTTTGTGGCAGTAAAAATACTTTTGGTTTTCTTTTTTAACATCTTTTTTGGTAGTAAAGTGAATCTATTTGATAATTTCGGTGATCATAATCAAAACTTACGTATTCACGATTTAAACGTACCTAGGTATATTATATTAAACTAAATTATAAATAAGATAATTCCTAAAAAAAAATTATTAATGGATAATCTTTAGTAATTAGGTATTATAATATTTTGGGTGGGCCTCTCACACGGTAATCTCCCGGGTCGAAACGTTTAGTCAATCCGTCGCTGAGTCAATACCCATAAGATATTAAAAAGGAGAAAAACGATTTTAGTTATTTTTTTTGATAGTTAAAATCATCATTATAATATTATTATTAATATGTTGACAGACTGGTCTTTGCTCGGAATCGTTTTTGTACACAATGTTTTTTATCAGTTAATTTCGAATAACACGTGCGTGGCAAATTACTGTTCTCTGGTCTTGACTCTTGCTGACCACCACCACTGTCAATACTTATCTATAATCACAATATTATTCCAGCACACACACACTCACTCACATTTATATATATATATATAATCAGCTGTTAGATCTTTACAATTATTTTATATTATGTATCATTTGTACTCCCGGCAGTCCCGCCTAAGGACAGTCTCGTTTATAATATATTATACAGATTATATTTCCGTTCGATTCGAATAAGAAGCGATATATCTTCCCAAGGTCAGTTACTGCTAACTGACCGTGCCACTGCCGATGTCTATTAACTATCAGTGATTATCTCGGTACACACGTACTGTGGCGTACGTGAAGTACACACACTCACACTTATTTAAACATAATAATAATCAGCTGTTAGCTAATTACCATTTTTATATGATATATGGTTATTAGTTTTTTTCACATCCAAACAAAAGTGCCACACCCATTTTTTTCTATGTGGTTCTTATTAGTGCGATGTGTTTGTTGAGAGTATTAAGTTGAAGTTTACATTAAATAATTTTTTGTAATAGAAAAATAAGAAGTTTTTATATTATTGTTGTGGCTTACGCACGACACAATTGCTTGTATATCCATTCTAAGTGGGAAGTTCTGAGCGAAAGATTTATTATTATAGTAAGTATAGTCTCAAATTGTATATACTAATTGTGTGTAATATATTATTTGTGAAACAACTATTTTCAGGTACTTATATTATCGGCCAAATGTTAAGGTCGAACTATTGGATACGAGTGTTTTAATATTATTAAAATTATTCAATGTATTATAGGTAGCGACAGCTGGCCAGTCCGGGCACCATCAAATTTGTGAGTTATTAATTATTATTATTTTTATTAATAAACCTATTATAATAATTTACATGAAACATAATTTGGTGGAAATCACTAATGACCATATAAAATATAAAATTGACAGGCCATATTCCTAAACTAAACACCTAAGATTTACACTAAATACTATATACTATGGTATTTTTATATAAAAATATCTATTATGTGTATGGTAATTCTTTTTTTATATCTACCAGTCATCCCTAATAAATTTATGTTAAAATGGAAAATTTTAATATAATTGAACAACAACTGTTTAAATTTTTTTTATAGTTTTTTGTATACCTACCTAAAATAAATTTTAACATAATTTGTATTTTTGTGTTTTAAAATATCCATTTTCCATTGTTACGACTTTAATTTCTAGCTAGATTATAATTTACGTGTTTTGCATACTCGTTAACATACGTGCAACGCAGACGTGCAACACTAAAATCCAAACGCGAAAAACTTCCAATGAACAATATTATAGACCTGATAATTTTTATTAATTTTAATTTTAAATATCTATAAAATAATGTCGATTTCGATATTATTTTTTATTACACAGAGAATTCTAAACAATTACTATTCATAATTTGAATTGAATTCAAAATCAATTTTAGGATAAGATTTTAGACCTAGATCTTTCAAGTACTGGACACATTATAGTATAAATTAGCAATGCAAAATACAAAGAAAATTCCGGAATTCAGTCGATGTGAATCAACTAAATACGAGTATAAGAAATCGTCGTATGCGGAGATTTATGATGTGCTACAATCCTTAAGGAAGTATGTAGTACGTTGTTGTAAGTGCTAGATAAATATTAGTAAAACGCTTTTGTTTTTAGAGATGAGATTCTTTGTGATATTAAAATAGAAATAGACGATGGTGGAGTTATATTCGGCCATAAAGTGGTTCTAGCATCGGCTAGTCCATATTTCCACGCAATGTTCACAAACTTTTCAGAAAAGAACCAAGATCTTGTTCTTATCAAGGAGTTGGACTCTAGTGCATTACGGCTTTTAATAGACTTTGTCTATTCTGGTGAAATCTCCATCACTGAAAAAAATGTACAGGTATTAATAGATAATGCTTTATTTAATTATAGCTGAAGACAAAATTATTTATATTGTTTTTTGTTTATTTTTAAGTGTTTGTTGCCAGCATCGAATCTTTTGCAGTTACAAGAAGTCAAAAATGCATGTTTTGATTTTCTACAGGCACAACTATGGCCTACAAATGTTATTGGGATAAATGCGTTGGCTGATTTACATGGCTCTATGCAATTGTTAACAAGTTCAGAATTATATATTCAACAACTTTTTTCGTACGAAATATTATTTATTATTATGGTTCTATAAGAAAATTGTATTTATTGTAGTTTTGATATGATTCTTAGTGATGTCGTAGAAGGAGATGAATTTCTGTCCTTTTCATCGGAACTAATGGTTAAGTTGATCTCTAGTGATGAACTTACCGCTCCATCTGAAGAAAAAGTATGCAATGTAAAATTAATAATTTTGCTATATTTAAGTACCCATTACGGATGGAAAATTCAAGTGACCTATTTACATAAATATAGTATAATTAATTTATAAGTAAATTGATTGTTGTAGGTATTTGAAATTGTTATTCGATGGGTAAAACATGATTTGGATTCCAGAAAACAAATTTTGCCCCAATTAATGGAACATGTGCGTTTACCATTAATATCGAAAGATTACATATTAAAAAATATAGTTGATGAACCTCTTCTTATTAATTGTTCTAAATGTAAGGTTATTTACTAAGTTTTCTCTATATGATTTATTACGGATTTATTTATGTTTTATATATTTCAATTTTTCTAGGTAAAGATTACGTATTTGAAGCATTACGTTTTCATTTAATTAAGCCAGACAAACTTATCACAATTCCTCATAACATCCGGACAAAAGCTAGACAGTCTGGTGGTACACATAAAGTATCATTTCATTATAGTTTATTTCTTTTTAAAATATATTTAATGATTTATAATTATAACAGGTAATTTTTGCTGTTGGTGGATTGGGTTATGACCATATATTAAATACTACAGAATGGTATGACCCAAAAATCAACCAATGGCAGCCTGGACCAAAAATGTTTTTACCACTTGAGGCACCAGGTCTAGCTGTAGCTAATGATAATTGTGTGTTTCTAATGGGTGGAAATTCTGGACAAAATTCGGAAACTTCAAAATTGGTTCATTGGCTAGATTTGTCTTCAGAATCACCTCATTGGAGACCAACCAACAACATGTTAGTCAAACGACAGGATTTTGGAGTTGGTGTGATCGATAATCATATATATGCCGTAAGTTATATTGAAATATTACTTATTACTTAATTAGTAACAGATTATTATAGTGCACTCATGAGTGTTGGACGAGGGAAACAAGGAATATTAGATAATATACTCTATTCAACTTAAGAATACTCTGGTTTGTGCATATGCTACTGACTGACGTTTGTTGTCGTCGTACATTTGGATACATTTGGAAATTATCGTGACTGACCCGTACGTGGTGTTATTTCTACCGACGTCGCATAGCACAGCGCTGGTGGTATCAGTGGCGGGGAGCCATGCGTGAATATGACGTGTTTTCGTCGGCCACCCTGTGTACTCTTAAGTTGAATAGATTATAGTACAGAATGGTATGACCCAAAAATCAACCAATGGCAGTCTGGACCATGTATGATTAGAAAATTTCATGGAGGTGGTCTTGCTGTATAGTAAAAGACAATTTTGTAATATATATATGGGCGGTAGTAGTATTTTAACATTAATAATTACTCTTCAATCTGTCAACGCGTGCTAGATTTATCGCCAGAATCACCTTGTTGGAAACCATCTGTTGACAAGTTGGTTAAACAAAACTAATTAGGAGTTAGTTTAATAAAAACTTTTACATGTGCTGTAAGTTATATGGAAATGTTACTTATTACTTTATTAATAATATCTGGCATTAAGTAGGCACCTACATAATATAATATATTATATTATAAATTCAAGATTGGCGGAGCAGATCATGATCGAAATTATTTGAATAGTGCAGAAGCTTTCGACTGCAGAACTCAAAAATGGCAAATGTTAGCTAGTATGTCTACTAGAAGATTTGCTGTTGGAATTGGAGTACTGAATAATCTTTTATATGCGGTAAAATGTTTATTACTTTATGATTTTAAATTTGTAATACGTACATATGTTATATTTGTAAACGGAAACAATAAGATCCCTCGGGGACACCATGGAATATAATATCCCTAAAATAAAATATTTTTGTAACTAAAAAATTTACATTTACATTTAAATAATATACTAATTCAAATATTTGTTTAAATACTGTCTTAGTCCAATGATTTAATAATTACAAGGGAAACTGACATTTTTCATTGACTGACAAACTATAATATATATTTTAGCACTATTAAGACTTCGTTTCTTTTTTTTCATTTTTATGTATAACGTAATAATGATCTTGTTAAAAATAATCGTAATAATTTTATTAGTAAATTATATTGTTGATGTTTAAAAATAATAATACAAACTATTTAAATGTAAATGTATGTCTTGATTTTAAATTTCTTCTAATTGTTGAACTTATATAATATTAAATTTGATATAAAATAATAAATATTAATAAAATATGTCTTTTTTTCATAAATATATATTCAATCACTGTTGTTGCGTGCACCCGACTTACAGGAGATGGTGACAGGATGGGATGATGGTAGAAACGTCAAAATGATCAACAATTTGTGGTTGATGTATTATTTATTTAAAATTGTAAAAATTAATAAACACGTTGAATTTAAACACTATTAGATTATTTAAATTGACGAAGAAAAACCAGTGTCTTAGAAAATAAGCGATTGCTCGAATATTCTCTAAGTCCCGTAATACGTCGTCAACGAAAATAATCTAAGTCGTAATACAAAAATATGTTAATCAATAATGAAGAGGTACAGGGGTGTGTACGTACGGTTGGTGAAATCATGTCTGAATACTGGTCACTCCCAGGGCTCCTATATAGTCCTATCCCCTCTCTTACCAGATCCCTGGCGGACTACGTCGTTTGTTCTCACAGTCCAGAGGGCCTTCTACAAGATGTGCCTTTGGTCGGTGCGGAGTGTCGTAAAATGACCAAGTATACTCGCAGCCGTCTTGTCATAGTGCCAATATCTGATATATCAACATCATCTAACTATTTACGTGTTACCATAGGACGTCGATGCTGTGTATTATGACTATGTGTAGGGGCGGAGTAGAGGGGTCCGTACGTAGCACTGTCATTGAAAAAAAATTTATTGTACTCCGTAGATTTTACGATAAGGTATTTTTCATCTGCAACCTGTATTAATTGAAATGTGTATTCTGCATAGGTAGGAGGATCTGATTCAAAGAATAAATTAAGCTCCGTAGAATGCTATCATCCCGGTCTTGATAAATGGACTACAATTGCAGACATGTGTGTAAGTCGCAATGGAGTGGGTGTTGGAGTTTTGAATGGTGTACTGTATGCTGTAGGTGGTGGTGATGGACATAATGTTCATAGAAGTGTTGAAGCATACCAACCAAGTATAGGAGTTTGGACTACTATTCCGGAAATGCATTTGTGTCGATGTGATCCAGGTTAAACTACTCGTTTAATAATTCTTAATTATTATTGTATGAAACATATTTTTTCATAATATATTTAATTAAAGTTTAACTTCTTAATATAGGAGTAGCGGTATTAGATGGTTTATTGTATGTTATCGGTGGTTACGATGGTACTTTTATTTTGGATTCTGTAGAATTTTACAACCCCAACACCAATACCTGGTCCATGGTTACAGCGCCAATGAATGATGCACGGTTTGGAGGAAGAGCTGTAGCCATTGATATGCCTCGATATTTAAAAAATTGTTAGCATTTATGATATTTTTTTTGATTCAATACATTACTACTCTCTCATATTATATAATAATATCTGTTTTATTTTTTTTTTCATTTCATGTTTGATTGTTTTATGAAAAGGTTTTTCGTACCTACACTATAAATTGATGGCCAATGATAGGTCAAAAATTATTGGTACAAATGTTCTCAAAAACGTTTTATTAGTCTATTGGGTTGATCTTACATAAATAAATTCTTATATAAATATAAGGTGGACAAATTTAACAAGTCTGGACTTGTTACCTTTGTCAAAAACTATTCATTCAATTTTCTACTTGTAATGTTTTAGATAATATTGAATAAGTAAATTGATCTATTTATGTAAAACATGAATATGTCCGGACGTATCTGTAATATAAAATATTTAGATAATTTAGACTCATACAAAAACACAGGCAGGATAACTGGTAGCGATGGATCATATGGAATGTTGGGGGATTCAATATACATATATACGCACTCCATTTACACACACGCGACTTATGCGATAAAATATATTAATTAGAAATTTAAAGATTGAAATAAAATTACTTATTTTTCTCAGAAAAGTTGTTGGTAGAATATTAGAAATTTCAAATCGGCGGTCTAAGTATAGGGGTACTGTGTTCTTTTTAAAAATAATAATAGCCTTTTATTTATTTTCTTAAAATTGTTTCCGATTGCAAATTATGATTTCTAACATGTTTAAGTACACAATCTTGAAGGTTTCATAAAAAATAAAAATTCTTAGGACAACTTTCCCTTATATTGCTCCACTGTTAAACGTGTATTCCCACAAGGAAGTATCTGACCGTATTCGCAGTTTGTTATTTCATTAGGTAGTTTAAAGAGTATGTATAATTATTCCTATTTTATTATATTCCTTTTTTATTATACCTATTGTTATTACTAATAACAATAGGTATATACCCTAAATAGTTCTAAGGTCATTCTTTATACTACACTCAGTTCTAAGTGGGTAACCAAAAATCTCAAAAATATTGTAATATATGAATAATACACTATAAATATGAATAAACTTGTAAAATGAATATGCCAGGTAAGTTCATAACGGGGTGTAAAAACAAACGCAATTATAAAACATATTATGCAATACAAAAGAATATTAGGCAACGAACATTCCTCAACGATTACATAACAATCTTTCCGAGACGTCCATACACAAAAACATGCTCATATATGGACATAAAAATTAATAAAGATAAAAAAACGTTTCGCAACACCATTACAGGATTACGTAACTGACTTCAGTCTCACTAAAAGAAAAGTTTACACCTATATATGCGCACTATACGACATTGGGTTAAATGACAAAAAAATCAATGCCAAAACTACCTACTTTGTCACTGGATAACTGAAGTAGCGTTCTTATTGCTAAGAATGGTGAAGATCGTTGGCCGAAGGTCACAGTGGTCATTTCAAAAGTTTGAATGAGTTCCGAACTTTAAAATCGGTAAAGGAGCCTCTGATATTGTCTATGTTCGGGAGTAACGCTGATTTGTCTGAACATTTGCTTAATGTCAGCTGTAACCACAACTGCGTGTATCCGGAACCTGATGATTATACCTAGCAAGTCTTGTTGTAATTGTTTACCAGAAAATAAGTTGTCATTCAATAACTTCCCGTTTGAAGTAGTAGCTGACGCATCGTACACCACTCTCATTTTTGTAGTAGTACTGTCAGGTTTAATCACTACCTGATGTGGAGTATAATAAGCATGTTCCGGTTCGGGTGTACCTTCTGGTACTATTTGCATGTAACCGCTATCGAGGTAATCATGCATGGAAGTATTGTATTGTTGTCGTAACTGCGGCAACTTCTCTAGTCGGGTTTTTAAACGTGAACGTCGGTTGAGGGCCATTTGTCGTGATTGTCCAAGTTGTGGTAGTTTGCAATTTAATGGCAAATGTACAACACATCGGCCGTCCGACTCTCGTGTAGTCGTTGAAAGATAAATGCTCTTACACTTCTCTTCTGCTGGACTCGTCTTTGACGAATTTGGTACTTCCTCTATCTCCCAGAACCGCCGTAACACGAGATCTACACTGTCCAAAGACATTAATAACGTAGTGCTCTGCCAAGGATTAGTGTTACCAGTGTTTCCCATTAGAACCCAACCGAATACTGCCGTTTCGATACCAACTGGCTCACTTAGTACATTTTACCGTCGCCCACTTCGTATGATTTATGGGAAAACTTCGGCGCCTAGCAGTACGTCTACGGGTAATGGTTCGTTGAAATTTGGATCAGCTAATTCCAGACCTTTTAAATGCACCCAATCTGTATTTTGTATATGTTTAGCCGGCGTACATCCAGTAATTTGTGCAACTACATACGCTTCGATTGTCATTTTTGGTTCGTTGTGTCGTACAGGGCGAATGACTACTTGCGTTCGAGCTTTTATCGTGGGTATTTTCACTCCAGATATGCCACTGACTGCTAAATTACATTTCTGCCTCGATACACCTAGTCTATGTCGAGAACTATCGGTCATGTAGCTACTTTCACTAGCAGAATCTAACAACGCTCGTGCTCTTCGATAACACCCATTGGCCTCGTGTATGATAACTTCTACGGTAGACATGAGCACCTGTGAGCGTATTGGCAGATTACCTGAAGAAGACAATAAAGTACTTGATTGGTCCTCTTCCACAATGTTGTCCAAATGTAGCCACGAATGATGGTGACCCCCCACACTCCACGCACGCTCGTGTACTCTTGCAGTGCACCGACATATGTTCACTGAAGCACAAGTAACATCGCTTGAGATCTTTTATCAACTGATGTCTTTCGACTGGTGTTTTTTGTTTGAAGTCCGGACAATTAATAAATAGATGTCCCGGTGTTGCCTTACACACTTGACACGAGAATGATCTTTTTTGTTCATTCGCATCACCGTACATGGGTTTAGAATTTTTGAGCTTCAATTGTGTAGTATCAGTGTTGTTATTTTGTCCGGTGTTGATGCTTTTTCACGTCCACTTGCACTGAACTAGCCAGCACCTGCCACTTTACAAAACTTGATCAAAAATGTTACGAAGTCCTCGACGGTTGGATCATCGTTGGTGTCGACTAATAATTCCCATTGACCTCTTAGTGGAGCATCCAATTTTTTTTTAAAATAAGTATAATAATATTGGGTCCCATTGGTCTACGGCATACTTCTGGGTTTTTAATGCTCCAACTGACTCGGTAATGGTGATCAATAATATTGTCGTATTGATTTTGAGTCACCCATCATGGCTTTCTGCGCTTTCCAAAGCAGGTCGAAGTGGTCTTGTACTATTGTGCGCCTATTTGAATATCGCTTATCCAAAATATTCAATGCGAGTTCGTAATTTCCATTACTGAGCATTAAATTATTTATAAGTTTCAACGGTTCACCGTCTAAGTACGCCTTTAAATAACAAAACTTTATGACTAGTCTAAAATCTTCATTATTATGTACTAGTACATCGAACTGGTTGCGGAAACTCGTATATTCTTTTGGGTCGCCATTGAAGTGAGGTACCGGCAATTTTTCTACCGGAATATTGACCTGAGAAACTTTTTTCTCCATAAACGTTTGGTTTAAACAAGCTTCGGTAATTGACTCTGGTAAATGCTCATCTGCGAGGATTTTACAACCAATATATTTTTCTTCGAAATTAGCCCGTTCTTTTTCTGTGTCTATTCCGTCTGGTCCGCTTGCGCCGCCTTTACACTGTTGACGTATAACGACTGTTAGATGTGTTTCAAAATCGTTAGATATGCTTTCTAACGATGCGTACATTATTTTGAATTTTGACCTCGCAGTCTTCGACTGATCTTTTGCAAGTGCTTCACCGGCATCATATACGCGTTGTAATTTATTTTGCAAACCAACCAATCGTTCTTTTGACTCTTCATATACACCCATTGCAGTGGTATTAGTCAAAAATTAAATTTAATAATCCGATCAATTATTATATAGGTATATAGTATATATTTATAATTGTTATCGAAGTCGATGACCTACTAACGAATTATAAATACAACAACAGCGGTGGCGTCGTGCGAACGTACTTTTATCTCTGCGACAAGAATACTCTAATCACCGAACGTGTCGTGCTGGTCCAAAGTCCACGACGACTTTTTCTCACACGGCGCTTACGTAACAAGGTCGCCGCATCAATGCTAATTATATAACCTACATTTAATTATTATATAATTATATTACATAAATCATATGTTTTAATTTATTGAAATATATATTTTTTTTTTAACCCCGGTCACTGTTCAATCTCTTAGGAACATCCTATACTTGGCACATAATAAGATCATGACCAGGCGGCGGACCGATTAGCGTCCGTTACGCGCAGCCGATTTCTCATTGGTTCCCCAAACATCTGTTCACAGTTATACAGCACTGTTCAAAATGTGAACCGCATACACTGTGTTGTTTTATAAACATGTGCACGTCTCTGTTGACACATGAGGCGCTCCATATACAAAGCCGGTAATTGCCACTATGGTGGGCAGCGCGGTGGAGGAAGTTGTTTTGAATGCGCGACTGGTCATGTTCTTATTCCGCGACGAGTATAGGTACGAAGGACCATGTCACTGTACTACATGAAAATGAGGCTGTTTGTCATTTTGCTATGGAGTGGCGTTAGTGGACTGTATTTTAAATTGTAGGATAGGTATAATAATGAAACCAAGTATATATAGATAATTCCCGGTTAACGGTCTACTATTGAAAAACAAATAAATAATAATATAATAGGGCACACTTGGTGCTGGCCCGCTGGGAAAATTACTGTACTCTTAATGTACAAGTATAAAAAACACAGATAATATACAGGGTGATTATTTTATCATGAACCAGTCAATATCTCGGTAAGTATTAGGAATTTTAAGAAAATTTTTTTTTTTAATTTTCTAGGTTTTACTGTTTTACAATTTGTTATAATTTTGATAATTTTGAGTCCCTCCCTTATTTGATAAAACACTATCAACTTTCGATTTTCAAATGGCATCACCTTTTTTCAATAACGAAAATCTATAAACATTCTGAAAAAAACAATTTTAACGTTTGCAGAATTTAATTTGAGCAATCCGTTTGCGACTTATTTATGCTTAAATATTCGTTTAATTTTCAGCTACTGGGCAATTTATCAAACCCAACAGTTAAAACCAGAAGTCAAAACTATATTATATCTCAATTTGTCCAGACGGTCATAATCGATAATAACTAATAAGTAATACGTACAAAGGTCACACGAGTTGGACCTTCCTATTTTGTACCCACTCCCAACATCAAGTGAATAACGTCAAGCCTGCAACAGGCTATCATCTACTATAAAAATAGCATTTTACAATTTACCATTATGGTTAGTAATTGGTAACATAATATAGCACCGGTTACTGATTCTTGGTATGCGGTCTTATCACTTATTACTTTGTAGATAAACGAGAATTAACGGTTAATTAACATATCATGTCAACATTGAACAGCACGAGTGCACGAGTGCACGACTAGATATCGTGATCAACATTAAACATTTCAAATTTTCAACAGTAATTTGTGTATAAGTTGTTGTAATTTGTAAACGGTTTATGAAAAAAAGTGTTTAATGTAAATTTCGCACTATCAAATAGGTATTAATTGTTATTAATTAAACCTTACATAAGCGAGAAAAGAAACAACAAAAATAAATTGATACATCAAATGTAAGTCATATCAAAGTAACTAGGTAGGAAGTTGATTTTTTTTTATTAA
>NC_042495.1:29376219-29377385 GCF_005508785.2 Acyrthosiphon pisum | reverse complement strand
TGTTTTGTGTTATATATTTGGATTTTAAGCTTAAATATATTTTTACGTACTGATCTATTCTATCTTAGGGATTATAGGCGTTGGCGAGGGGTATTTGAAGTAGGTGTGGTTCCTGTCGTTGAGCTGAAAGTGGCTGGTGTTGTTGTGGTTGTGATCCATGCAATTGAGCTTGGAATGGCGGATGTTGTTGTGGTTGAGATAGTGGGTGTTAGTTGTTGTGGTTGGAATTATTATATTTTGCGTAGATATTATGCTTGGTGTTTTTGTAGTTGAATATGAAATTTTCTTCAATAGTTTAAGAACTGTGGTATGTTTTGTCGTAATTATCGATATTGGTCTTCATTGAATCATATTTTGTCTTCGACCACACAGGCTGTTTGTTTTTTTGTTAGTGGTATGATTAGTGTCTTGTTGTCACCACGTTATTGGAATATATTTATTTTCTTCACTTGTATCAGAATTTATTGTGGTAATTTATGTTTGCATCTGGACATACTTGTATCGTGTATATTACCGTGTAGACGGTATACATTTTATGATGGGACAGATTGTTTTCGATAATTTCAAGAGGGCAAGTGTTAGATAGCTATCTGTTATATATGTATATGATAGTTTTTGTGGATTTCTTGCGTATTATTGACCCCTTGGAACCTTTTGGTTATGTTAATATGACTATTCACCATCTGGTTTTAATATTTTATAGTGCGAAGATTATTGTACGTTTTAGTGATGTTTAAGAAACTAAAATCATGGGACGGAAAAATTCAAAAATATAATGTTATAAGTGTGCTAGATTTTTACGCTGGTAAAATCGATTTGTATTATAGGTAGTTTGAGATTTGTATAATTTAAAATTTTTAGCTTTCAGGATTTTGTTTATTTAAATGCCAATATCTATACTTAATTATTGTTTTGTAAAATATTTTTCTAGTGCAATATTGTTCTTGTTAGTAATTTACTTAAATTTAATGTTAATTCAATAATATAAATAATAAAATTAAATAAAGTTAAATAATATTTTTTAGTATATAGGTTTAAATTGTAAGTGCAATAATTTTTAGAGGTTATCATAATATATGAATAATTCGTATAAAGTTTGGTTAAAGATTTTACAAATTATTTATTTAATTAATTTTTATTAATTAAAAATTTTTTTTTTTTTTTTT
>NC_042495.1:29374592-29376119 GCF_005508785.2 Acyrthosiphon pisum | reverse complement strand
GTTTACTGAATGTCTGTTCAATTACATAATACGTTTATTATATCGAAACTTCACTTTTTAATTTTATATTTTGTCTTTTAGATGTCTGTTTTCCTCATAAATTTCCTTTACGGAGTTCACCAGATCCCGGATTTGAATTGTAAAATCATCAAACTGTTTACTCATAAAGTTGATTGATTTTGTGAGATCCAATAGTTGCTCTTTAGAAACAATATTACAATCTTCCATTGCTGGTATACTATTTATATTTTTATTAATAGCTACTATTTTCGATGAGCCTTCTCTACATTTAATACAGCACCATGATTTTTTCCTATTGTCAGTGTAGCTTCTAAAGCTTGCTTCTCTTAATCCCGCACAGGAAAAATGTATAAATACCTCACACTTTGAGCACTGTATATCGTCTTTGTCGAAGATTTCCTCGTTACATGTAGAGCATAATAACATATTAAATAAAACTGTTAGGTAATTTCAAATAGAGCTATGTGGATGGTACACAATAAAACACGACCTTTAGTATATAGATAAGCGACTGGCACACGATTAAACACGACCTTCCGCACTGAACACGAAATGATAACTGATAGTTATAATAATATGATATTACATTTTATTATAAATTGTAGTCTTGTTGTATACTTTCTTAGTAATATAACGATCACACGTACTAACAATAGTACAAGGAGAAATTATGTAGTTAACAAGTAGTTGTAAAAAACTCTTTTTACACCAAAATTATTATCTGTGGCTGTACCTAATATGTAGGTAGTTAATGTTAGTGTGCCGTTTTCTTCCTACGTGGTGTGATTAATACAACAATACGACACGCAAATTTTCAAGTAGTTGAAAAAAACACTTTTTACACCAAAATTATTATCTGTGGCTGTACCTAATATGTAGGTAGTTAATGTTAGTGTGCCGTTTTCCTCCTACGTGGTGTGATTAATACGACACACAGATTTTCAATACAATCTCTCAATATTATAATTAAAATATTACAAATCATCATAATTATAATGTTACAAGCACCTCTAACCGTTCATGTTCCTTCCAGTTGTTTTATTTTATACCTACACATACATTTTTATAATATATATATTATATTTATATGACCTAGTGTATACTAAAATCTTATGTTATATGATATATTAGTTTTTCATATTGATGCTAATTGTAAGTAGTTTTTGTAAATGATAATATATAATAATAATTATTGAATGTTTAATGCCTTTATAATCCATGTATATTTATTACTGCGTATTATACAGGTGTCTATGCAAATATAAAATGTAGCATTTATAAAGTAACAATAAACACTTATGTGAACCTAATTCAAATCATTTCAGATACACTGGCTTCGTTTGTTTATAATTATAGTCAAGACAATCTTTTCGTAGATAATTATTAAACTGGTTACAAACCCATAAAACATAAATTTCACATGTTACAAAATAATTTATTATTATTATATAATAAATTATAATAATTTACTCGTATACTCTTTAACTATTTTTCTGTAGTACTATA
>NC_042495.1:29370835-29372799 GCF_005508785.2 Acyrthosiphon pisum | reverse complement strand
GAAAATACGTGGTGTAAAATTAACACACGGGGTTGACGACCTATTTCAATGAACGAATGGACGCAGCTGGTAGTACCGGTTGCTGGTGTCTTTTGTAGGAACGACGGTTCAATTTTGTTGAACGGTGCATTGTTGCCTGCGTTTACGAATTGATGTGTTTATGATTTTCTGTCTTCAGTGGTATGACAAAGGTGCCGCTGGTAATTTATTGTGTTATGATGTCCCTACGTCTATATCGGAAATTTGTCGTCTGGGTCTTGAAGTATATTATGAGTTATAATGTGATGTTGTCTGGCGCCGTTGATAATTGATAGTTTTGTTTTTACTAAACGGCTGGTTGGAGAGGTGTTGAATATTATTTATGTTTTGCATGTGTCGTGTGTGGTGTATGAGGGAGCAGTGGCGTATTGGGGGGGGGGGGGGCCTAGGCCAGGGCACATAATGAAATTGCAGGTTCAATCAAACCATTGCATGTATATTTGCACTGTTTACAGTTTTTCACCATGATTAAGTTAGCCGGTTGATTAAAATCGCTTTTGAGGAATCAACAAGGAAATGTTATATTGTCAGTACTTGCTTTGATGACTTATTGACTTTGATGTTAAATTCATAGTAAGATAACATCAAATATATAAATGACACTGTCATTATTTTCAAAAAAAGAACCAAAAAATTAATTTTACATAGGAATTATAAAATTAAATTACGCAATTTATATTTGTACTGTATATATTTAAATGTCATAATTATAACCACCCTAAAAAATGTATAATTATGGCCATGTTAGTCGTGCTATGCTTGTCTATTGATGACTGATAAATCTGCCCATAGTGAATATAATTCGTATATACGCCACTGTGAGGGAGCGTAAATATATACCTAATGCGTATATTATATGTGTATGTTTATTGAATCAACCCACATTCAGTACGGTCCACCATTTATTAGTTATCCCGTGTTTTTATTTAAGTCTGAATATTATATATTACAAATTGCACACAAATTTATTTTGCACTGCGTACCCACAGTGCTTATTATAAGTTGAATATCATATAAACGTCATTGACGGTTTTTGCTTAATGTTAATGATTGTTATATAATATGAAATGTATTAAGTTTACAATATTGTTATGTATGTTATATATTATGATTTGTTACGTGTAACACATGTACAAGTGGATAGATATGTATATAATTTAATTAGTTTTACAATTATTATTTTAATATTTAGTTTAAATAGTTGTATCGTATACCTTTGGGAGATAATTATATAATATTAAGTATCCGATTCATGTAGGTATAAGTGACCAAAGTCGATACATAAAAGTAAGAAGTGCTAATATGATAGATAATGATATGATGCTTATTGTAAGTTTATACAATATGTGGGCAAAGTTTAATAATAACAATGATTAAATCTAGTTAAGTTGTATGTGATGGAATAGTGTACACAATGAGCTAAGGTTTTTATTATAATATTCTTAAATTGATTCTTAATTTTAATTAAGATATACTTGGTGCGAATTAATCTATTTCTTGATTTAAATAATATTTTTAATTTTACAATATCTTAATATTTTGACAATGATGTGCTTATTATGTGTTTTTTGTTAGTATGTTTTGATAATACAGTTCAAATATGTTTAGTAAAAATGTTGTACAAAGTGAATAGGATTTTTCATAAGCGTGGTATTTTAGATATTATTGTATATTTTGTACTGTGGATAAAAAGTAAGGAGATGTGAAATATAATGGGAAAAAATATTATATTTAGATTCTTGAATGGTGTATGGTGTTGTTACTTTTTTTGATTATAAAGGTTAAGGAGTGTTTTGTGTTATATGTTTGGAATTTTAAGCTTTAATATATTTTTACGTACTGATCTACTCTGTCTTAGGGATTATAGGCGTTGGCGAGGAGTACTTGAAGTAGGTGTGGTTCCTGTCGTTGAGCTGAAAGTGGCT
>NC_042495.1:29367922-29368790 GCF_005508785.2 Acyrthosiphon pisum | reverse complement strand
AATCAATCGGTGGACAAAATTACCGTGAATACATTTTTTTTGCTTTTTTTCCCTAGACTTTGTTCACTTTATGCGAAGTCTATGCGATACCTCAAACTAATTTCTCATGGAAGTTACAATTTGATGAAACATAGATGATTTTGCGACATCTCATGCACTAACTTCGTAAAACCGGCATTAAGCGTCACGGTAGTGTCTCAGAGAAGTCTCTGAGTCATAATTATCAACTTCGCATGTATCAATGTGACTAATATGTAATGTCTATGAGAAAATATTTTGCACACAGGGGAGGCTTTATATTATTTAAACGACCCAAAGGTCTTTATAAATATGTTTGTCAATTATACATATTTTACATACTAGATATAAATTATATATATATTACACGTTGATGGAGTCACTTCCAATGAAGTGCCTCCTGTCTTAATCTAAAATCTTAAACTAAGTCGTATGGTTTCAGACGCTTAAGACGTCTGATATCCTTGGAGTTATCTAATAGTTGGATGGCCAATGGATTGACATGGTGATCTAGCCTCGTCTCGTGTTTGCGAGCAAACCTTTGGATTTCGTCTGCTATTGTAGGCAGCATCATATCACGGTGAATTGCGTTGTTTCTTTCGAACCAATAGGCTGCAGTGATGGTCCGAAGGGCAATGTTTTGACAGCGTTGTATTACATCGATGTTAGACTTACTGGCACAACCCCACAATTGAATGCCATATATCCAGATCGGTTTTATTATTGCTACGTACGACGTTTGTTTTCGATGGTTAACTCGGAGTGAGGTCCGACTAACCAATAAAGTTTTCTCATTTTTTCTTTAATCTGAATTTTTTTCTGACGGACGTGATGTTTCCAGTTTAGACGA
>NC_042495.1:29367184-29367822 GCF_005508785.2 Acyrthosiphon pisum | reverse complement strand
TTATACATTATATAATTTATAGTCACTTGCGTTACACGGATAGTATAACATTTTGAGTTGTATATTTTTTTTTTAAACTAAAAATAGCCGAATTTTTTTTTATCTTTCTATAAGAACAATTTTAATGGTGAATACATTTATCGAAGTCAAGTAACTAGTTTATTTTTCAGAATTTGTTTAAATATCAATATTTATTTTTGAGTAAATCAATTTAAGAACTTTTTTTTTGTCTGGCCTTCCTGTTAAACTTTGTATATTTATTATTTATGTAGTTTTTGAAGATTTATTAAAGTAGTTCCTATGAGAGTTGATCAGTTTTTGATATCCCTGTTTTCACAATTTTTTTTTTTCAAGTTATCATATCTATTTGTGTGTAGTTCCCGAGAAAACGGTAGTGACTGCATTTTACTGTGTAGAACTTCTTTGATTGTTTTATGGTACTATCAGTTTCTCGGGAACTACAAAAACACAGTTATGACAACTTGAAAAAAAAAAATGTGAAAACAGAGATTCGACCTATTTCACTGCGGTGGGTGATTTAATTGCCTAAGAATTTCATATTTTTACTAAAAAAACTTTTTTACAGAATGTAAAATTATCAAAACTCATGTACTTACCTACCTATTGAATTTAGTTTC
>NC_042495.1:29363311-29365920 GCF_005508785.2 Acyrthosiphon pisum | reverse complement strand
GATATACTTGGTGCGAATTAATCTATTTCTTGATTTAAATAATATTTTTAATTTTACAATATCTTAATATTTTGACAATGATGTGCTTATTATGTGTTTTTTGTTAGTATGTTTTGATAATACAGTTCAAATATGTTTAGTAAAAATGTTGTACAAAGTGAATAGGATTTTTCATAAGCGTGGTATTTTAGATATTATTGTATATTTTGTACTGTGGATAAAAAGTAAGGAGATGTGAAATATAATGGGAAAAAATATTATATTTAGATTCTTGAATGGTGTATGGTGTTGTTACTTTTTTTGATTATAAAGGTTAAGGAGTGTTTTGTGTTATATGTTTGGAATTTTAAGCTTTAATATATTTTTACGTACTGATCTACTCTGTCTTAGGGATTATAGGCGTTGGCGAGGAGTACTTGAAGTAGGTGTGGTTCCTGTCGTTGAGCTGAAAGTGGCTGGTGTTTTTGTGGTTGTGATCCATGCAGTTGAGCTTGGAATGGCCGATGTTGTTGTGGTTGAGATAGTGGGTGTATGTTGTGATAATGTTGTTGTTTTGGTTGGAATTATTGTATTTTGCGTAGATATTATGCTTAATGTTTTTGTATTTGAATTTTTTTTTTTCGTTGGTCCAGTATTTTGTTGTATTCATAGGAAATATGAAATATATATTTATTATATTCATGTTTTCTGTTTTGTGTATGTGTTTTTGGTAAAGTTTGTGTCTTGTACCCTTGTCAATGCCTTATTGTTGGAATATTGAAATTTTCTTCAATAGTTTAAGAACTGTGGTGTGTTCTGTTGTAATTATCGATATAGGTCTTTATTGAATCATTATTTTGTCTTCGACCACACAGGCTGTTTGTGTTTTTTTTTTTAGTTAGTGGTATAATTAGTGTCTTTTGTCACCGCGTTATTGGAATATATTTATTTTCTTCACTGGTATCAGAATTTATTGTGGTCATCTATGTTTGCATCTGAACGTACTTGTATCGTGTATATTACCGTGTAGACGGTATACATTTTATGATGGGACAGATTGTTTTCGATAATTTCAAGAGGGCAAGTGTTAGTTAGCTATCTGTGATTTATATATATGATAGTTTTCATGGATTCCTTGGGTGTTATTGGCCCCTTGGAACCTTTTGGTTGTGTTAATATGACTATTCAACATCTGGCTTTAATATTTTATAGTGCGAAGATTATCGTACGTTTTAGTGATGTTTAAGAAACTAAAATCATGGGACGGAAAAATATAATGTTATAAGTGTGCTAGGTTTTTTACGCTGGTAAAATCGATTTGTATTATAAGTAGTTTGAGATTTGTATAATTTAAAATTGTTAGCTTTCAGGATTTTGTTGATTTTAAATGCCGATGTCTATACTTAATGATTATTTTTCTAGTGCAATATTATTCTTGTTAGTAATTTACTTAAATTTAATGTTGATTCAATAATATAGGTAATAAAATAAAATAAAGTTGAATAATATTTTTAGTATATAGGTTTAATTTGTAGGTGTAATAATTTTTAGAGTTTATCATAATATATTAATATTTTTATAAAGTTTGGTTAATATTTAGCAAATTATTTATTTAGTTATTTTTATTAATTAAAATTTTTTTTTTTTTTTAGGCTTTAATTTTTGGTAGTTTTTTTTTTTGTAGTGACTTATGGCTAAAGTTAAAGAAATTAATGTAGACATGTAGTAACTAGTACTATAGTTAATTAAAAATAGGTAAATATTATATTTTATTTGGTATTGCCTATATGCTGTTACAGAGGTGATATATTTGTTATTGTTAATTTTTACAATATAAGGTATAACGTAATACATAATATACTTATATAAAATATTAATAAGTATGATATTCCGTTATGATTCATAATTAAATATAGTTCAATATGTTATTAAAAGCTTACTGTGGTTTTTAAATAATAAAATGTATTAATTTCTAATGTGGTGAATGTTTTTGGTAAAATAAAATAAAATAAGTATATTATTGTAAGATGTAATATTACATCTAGTTGATTAAGTTTTATTTAAAGGTCGATGTCTAATATGTTTATAAAATTAAGAATAATCAAAAAGATTTAATGATTTCATTTTTTGTTTAATATTTTTATGATATTTTGAATTTAAATATATTGTAGTCATTTGTAAAGGTTTAATAAAATAGTAATTCTAGTTGTGTGTAATTCATTTATTTAATTAAATATTATGTATATAAATCAGGGCATTTAAAAAACAAAAACATTTTCTTATTAGTTGGAATCCTTATTAGTTATTGCTGTAGGTACCACAAAATGGAGGGGGAGGGGGGTACGTGGAATTTGCGATAATGCGAAAAAGTTACCTTCCATTACTAATAATATAATATACCTTCTGACTGCTAATATATTTTATGTACACCATATTACAATCCTCTATTCTATCTTGATAGGTAGTGTCCCAATAGGTCATGCGTAGTCCATAAATGTAAGGGTAGCTGGTTCGAATCTTCGTGAATCAATCGGTGGACAATTTACCGTGAATACATTTTTTTGCTTTTTTTCCCTAGACTTTGTTCACTTTATGCGAAGTCTATGCGATACCTCAAACTAATTTCTCAT
>NC_042495.1:29358905-29363261 GCF_005508785.2 Acyrthosiphon pisum | reverse complement strand
GTGAACATACAAATATATACTACTCATACGAGAACGTACTTGGCAAATGCTTTCGCGTCAGTTCGTCTCGAGACGATCCAAGAATTTCACCTCTAACGTCTCGGTACGAATGCCCCCGCCCGTCTCTGTTGATTATTACCTCCGGTCCCGAACACCGGCCCGGCGGGACGCGCGGGCGACTGGCGCCCGCGGCCCGGCGGCCCGCGCACGGAAACGCCCCGGAGGGCGATTTCGCGCGCCCGCGAAGGGCGGAGATGCGCGGGACCGAGGTCTTGTTCCATTATTCCATGCGACCAGTATTCAGGGCCTTTTGACGAGACGGCCGTGAAGCCGCCCCGCCAGATTCGAGCCTGTTTTGAGCACTCTAATTTGGTCAAAGTAAACGTGTCGGCCCGCCAACGGCACTCGGTGAAGAGCACCGCGCAGGAATATTGGAGTAGGCGGCCGCCGTCGTTGAACACCGACGGCCGCGCGACGCGTGGCCGCGCGGCGCGCCGGAAGCACGAGACACGTGTCCGCCTACCGACAATACGTCCGGCCGACGTGCCGGTAACTAACACCCCGAGACGGCTGACGAGCGCGACGGACCGCCAGGGTGGTCCGGCACCGTCCAGACACAGATCCGACTACGAGCTTTTTAACCGCAACAACTTTAATATACGCCCAGATAGCAAATTTACATTCTTAAAATATCACAGTTATGTTAAAAAAATAACATTTTTGTTTTTATAACATTTCCAGATGGTTCTAAGAATCTTTTATAATGTTTTTATAACATTCTCTTAGAGTTTTTTGGCCGCGGAAATGTTGTTCTATTAATATTTTAACATAATATTATTATAATGTTAAGCCCAACTTATTGAAACATTATTAAAATGTTACATAATAGTATCAAAAGATGTTATATTAGCATTAAAATCTTGATTTTATAATCATGTATATTATATTAAATTTATAATATAATAGTGCTCACTTCGCTCACCAACCAACCTGACTTTAGTCTATATAACTATAGTTATTTTTTACAATCTTATTATTTCAATACTATATTGGTCTTTATTTTATGAATTCATGAAACAATTTTGTATATTAGAGATACATATTATAATATTGATACTTGAGTGAACAATATAACTATATAAAACAACTTAATGAATTTGTAAGACTGTTATTAGCTGTTAACAGGCCAATCAATAATATACCATTATACATGATTATTATATTTTTTGTTCTTGGTTATAAATATTTTTATAAAAAAATATAGTGTTTGTAGAAATAAGACATTATTTATTATATTAATATGTATACAGCATCTCAGCGTAATGTAAAAGAATATGTAGAAACTAGAAGTTAGCAAAGTTTTGTGCAACTAGAATAAAAAATTATTATACTGTTTACTAAAATGTGTATTGTGCACAGTTTACTATTAAAATTCATAATAATAATAATTCCATATTAATTTTAATATACAAATTAACCTAGTACAATTTATGAATGAATGAATTAAATTAATTTTTCTTTTGAATTATTTTTAGTAGTGGCTTGAAGTCGGTAAGGAGCATGTGAGAGCCAAATTCCCAACGGTTCATCTATTTCTTTGTCAGTGTGTGTTTTGTATTTCATGTGTAGTCGTAATGCATCTGAAACAAAAATTTTTTTACAATAATTAATAGATTGTATGTATAATAACAACGATATTGTTAAACAGTGTCCAAGGGAGAGGGGGGAGACAGACATATTTTTCCCACCAAAATGTTGATAGTGAATGAGAAGTAATTAAATTATTTTTATTTCATATGCATATTATTATAATCGTTTAAGATCTGCCTGTTTTGTGAAAAATTAAATTATAGCCTATACTAATAGGTATACTAATAATATGACATTTTTTTGAGTTATTGGTATAAGTCAGACATTTTAATTGCAATGACTAATTAAATGACTAATTATCAACAGTGGTATATTTTCAATATAAATTATAAACAATTAATTTATGCTTACCTATAATCAAACGGTAGCAAGCCAAATTTGTAAATGATTTTTTTTGTTTAAAACCATATAAAGAATAGTTAGCCAAAAATGTGTCATCAAACATACGACCCATAATTCTCCTAACACTGTTTCTAATATCTTTCTTTCCAACAAATAAAGATATTTTACTAACCTATTGGTGGATCAAAAAATAAAAAAATATATTAATGTAGTTATTATAGCAATGAAACCATGTTTTGAAATATTAAATAATTACCAACGATTTTCTGAATTCTTTATCTTGAATTTTGTTATGCAACATCAATAAGTCTTCATCACTTTTTATAGGAAACAATGATTCTATGTCTACACCGTCAGATATTATAGTTGTTCATGATGAGTTGTTCATAATTTTTTCAATATTTTCATTTATAGAGTGGCATAAAACCTTTAATGCTTGAATTTCGTATTTCAAGAAAGAGAAAGATGTAAGCGATATGTTATAAAAATCTGTAAAATATAAAAATGATTGGTATATTATTTTAAATATTAAATAAATATATATGCATTTTAGTTAGTTTGATAGTAACATATAGTTTTAACCAATTACAGAAAGAATACCCAAGGAAAAAACCCAGTTAAAAGTTTAGGACATGTAACATGATATTATTTAATAACTAAATTTAACAAATTGTATACCTAATAAATCTAGTTTTTATTAAATATAAATTTAATACATCCATTATAATAACGACTAATGGGGTACACGAGACACCTAAAATACAGCAGAGTTAATTCCCAGGTTTTTATCAAGAATTTACAATTAAATATAGAACTATGTAAGTAGTTAAGTATACAGTTTTACTCAAACCAGTCAAAATTTCAATAATGATAAAACTACAAATAGAAATTATCTAGACTGTAATACCATCTTCGCTCAAAATTGTTTTTTATAGTACCTATAGGTCGGTTTCATGGTTTCATTGAATTCAAATTTATCATTCCCATTACAGTAACCTACTCAATGAAATCTCTACCTCCTACACCTACTTAGCAGAGCTACTTCCCCATTTTAAACATTAATCATCTTTATAATAAACACGTGCACATTATTGTTAATGGTAAGTAAATAGAAAAACTAAAATGTTACCTGATATCATATTTTGGTTTTCAACAGGATATTGCAGTTGGCGCTTAACAGAATTGTTATTAATTGTTGAATCATTTTGATTATTAAATTCTGTTAGATGTAACTTGTTAGTAGCTTTAGATTTATCAAAATTATTTGTATGGCTTTTGTTAATATCAATTTCTGTGCTTACTCGCCATGGTCCACTAGGCGATGTTATAACAATACTAGGACTTGGAATTGATTTTTTCGGTGTTACTTTCAATGGAGATGTTACATCTAAAATTAATTATCACTTTACTATAGGTACTAAGGTACACATAACATATACTATTTAATAAGTTTATAATATATTAATATTCAAGATAAAAAGTATTTGATGCATTACAATATATTTAATGTATTAATTGATATGACTGGCATTACCAAATTCCTGTTCCAAATTGTTTTTTTGTTTCACAGTCCATATTTGATCTTTATCAGAATCATCAAAAATGCTAAGGTTAGAACTATCACTGTCAGAATCATCGGCTATTTGATTAACGTTAGAATGCGATTCAAATGAATCTGAACCAATAATATCTGAAACAAAAAACGATTATTACTTGAAAAATAAAAATAATATAACATATTATAGTGGATAATATATTATATACCTTTCACAGGATTATACTGAGGTGGCAAACTTGAAGAACTTGCATGTAGATTTTCTGAGTTAAGTTTTACTTTTTTGAACGGTTTGCATTTAGGAGATAGTCTGCGTTTTAAATCATACTTTGGTTGGTTAAAATTTTCATCTTCGGTACATGATATATCTGATTTTATCATGGCTTTGGGTAATTTTGATTTAGCTTTATCTAAAGAAGCTATAAAGTAAATATATTATGTAATTATACAAATAGATTTTTTTTTTTAATACAAAATAAGCAATGTACTATCGTCTTTCACTAACTATATGTTTTCGCAGACATTTTTCGTACATTGTAAAAATAAAAATCATTATTGTTTGGCTTTACTCGACTTTCGATAATCTTTTGAGAGTTTTTCTGATTTTTTGGCCAGGCACAAGTATTTTTTTTTAACCATATGTCAGGTACAACTGACACCGTATTGTCTTCAGTGAAGTTTACAATATTCCACCCAAACATTATCTAAATAATCAAGAATTAAATTAGTTACTGATATTTATTAACTAATTTTTACAAACTAATGGCCTATGCTGCAGAGTCGTAGGTATTTAAGATCAAAAGAAAAAA
>NC_042495.1:29357500-29358855 GCF_005508785.2 Acyrthosiphon pisum | reverse complement strand
TACATCGACCAGCGAGAAAAATATTTCCTAGCGCAGTGTGGTAACACGGTTTATTGACGACCTCTGGCAAGCTGATTTAATGGATATGCAATCTCATTCTAAAAAAAATTATGGTTTTAAATTCATATTAGTTGTTATAGATACATATAGCAAATATGTATTTGTAGAACCGTTGAAAAATAAATCAGCGAAAGAATGTACAAAAGGAATGTTAAGTATATTGAAAAAAGCTAATCCAAAATTTTTACAGACAGATAATGGTACAGAATTTTATAATACTCAATTTCAAGTTTTAATGAAAAAATATAAAATTAAACATTACAGTTCATACAGTGTTATTAAATGCTCAATCGCAGAACGCGTGATCCAAACTCTTAAAAATAATATATATAAACATTTTACTGCAACAGGTACATGGAATTGGTATAATACAATATCAAAAATTATACATAACTATAATAATACAAAACATAGAACAATCAAATGTACACCTAATGAAGCTCGGATGGATACAAACAGAATTAAATTTAATACATATATAAATTCTCAAACATTGTATAAGCCAAAATTTAAAGTTAACGATAAAGTACGAATATCAAAGTATAAACATATATTTAGTAAAGGATATACACCAAATTGGACAACGGAAATATTTACAGTTTCAAAAGTTTTACAAACAAATCCAGTAACTTATCAGCTAAAGGATGAATCAGACAATATAATCTTAGGTGGTTTTTATGAACAGGAAATTAAATTAACTGATTTTCCAAACACCTTTCTCATTGAACGTATTGTAAAAAAAAGTTGGGAACAAAATGTTTGTTAAATGGTTAGGTTTTGATTCAAGTCAAAATTCATGGATAACATCATCAGATATATTAAAATAATGATTTTATGTATAACACTTTTAAAATAAAATAAAATAAAAGTTTTTTTTATTAAGTCAAAATTAATTATTACACATCATCTCCTGATCCTCAATACCCTGTTTTTAAAAACTTAATGTAACTCGACATAAAAAAAATCGCCATCTGGTAGCAAATTATTCAATGAAAATAAATAATACTGTTGCATTTTATCTCATAATTGTATTATAGTATTTATTGTCGTTTACAATTATTTAATAAAAAAGATTTTGATTCAACTTGTATAATATGAAATATTAAAACCGTTTAGTCTTAGATGAAATTAAGTATATCCTTTGAGAGGATTTACCATATTAATTCTTAATTGTAATCTATCTATTTTTACAAGTGACCATCCGGATTTTTTGCTTACAAACGTGTCAACCTCAACTAATATTTTATTAATCATTTTATTTAATATTTTATTAAAATCAGATGAATTACATGCAA
>NC_042495.1:29355429-29357450 GCF_005508785.2 Acyrthosiphon pisum | reverse complement strand
GTTTAAAAAATGTAGAATATGGTATAATCAGTGAAGTTTACAATATTCCACCCAAACATTATCTAAATAATCAAGAATTAAATTAGTTACTGATATTTATTAACTAATTTTTTACAAACTAATGGCCTATGCTGCAGAGTCGTAGGTATTTAAGATCAAAAGAAAAAAATAATTTTACAATTTAATAATGCTTTAATAGGTACCTATTACACTATTTTAAATGTGTATCTGATTTAAAGTGCTCCAAACATTTGTTTTCGGTCTGTCCCGAACATAATAAAGCAACAAATGTATTATTACATACCTACTTCCATGATTGTGAGTAACTGGTTTAATTTAAGGAAAATTTACTGATTTATTAGATAGTTATTCAATATTTTAATTTTTAAAGAAGATATTAGGTAAGTTAAAAACAATAGAAATAAAGTTAATTTAAAACGAGATTATCTTGATAAAAGATTAAAATATTAAGAAACTATCCAGTCAATGCACAGAACACATTGTTTAAAAAATGTAGAATATGGTATAATCAGTGAAGTTTACAATATTCCACCCAAACATTATCTAAATAATCAAGAATTAAATTATTTACTGATATTTATTAACTAATTTTTACAAACTAATGGCCTATGCTGCAGAGTCGTAGGTATTTAAGATCAAAAGAAAAAAAAAAATTTACAATTTAATAATGCTTTAATAGGTATTACACTATTTTAAATGTGTATCTGATTTAAAGTGCTCCAAACATTTGTTTTCGGTCTGTCCCGAACATAATAAAGCAACAAATGTATTATTACATACCTACTTCCATGATTGTGAGTAACTGGTTTAATTTAAGGAAAATTTACTGATTTATTAGATGGTTATTCAATATTTCAATTTTTAAAGAAGATATAGGCAAGTTAAAAACAATAGAAATAAAGTTAAATTAAAACGAGATTATCTTGATAAAAGATTAAAATATTAAGAAACTATCGAGTCAATGCACAGAACACATTGTTTATAAAATGTAGAATATGGTATAATATATAGGTACC
Source organism: Acyrthosiphon pisum (assembly GCF_005508785.2). Lineage (NCBI taxonomy): Eukaryota > Metazoa > Arthropoda > Insecta > Hemiptera > Aphididae > Acyrthosiphon > Acyrthosiphon pisum. The sequence continues at coordinate 29,356,413 of NC_042495.1, read as the reverse complement.
TATTTGACCTAAACTAAACCAGTCTTAATCTTATATATTATGTGCAAGATAGACATAGAAAATAAATGCTGGTGTTGCAAATCCCTTAAATTTAAATGATAAATACATAAATGAAAAAATTAGTTTTAAATGATGTCAGTATGTATTACTGGCATGGCTATGTACTTGCCATCATGAACAAATATCATCATTTTTTTTTTTATGTCATCTTCAGTCCAGCATTTAATTTTTTTAGATAGTTTTTGTACAACAAATATATCTAATATTGTTGAGTTAATAGGGCTTTCATATAATGCTGATTTTATTTTAAATGGTTGGCCAATTATTACTATAATACCATTATCTCTTAAACAAAAATTTAAGCATCTTACAATATCTTTATTTTTGGTTAAAATATAACTATTTTTTTCTTCTTGAATTTTAATTTTAATAGTTTTGTATAAAAGAGTATAATATTCAAGACCATTTAAATTGTCTGGTAATGGACCATTAGTATGTTGATTTTTTAGTACCGGTTTTTCTTCTAGCAATTGTTCAAATGTATCTTTATTACTATTGTTTAAATTTATATAATACTTTTCATTATACCTATTAATAACCTGCTGTAAAGGTTTGTCATGTTTTCTCAAAAATGACTTTAGCTCTTTCATGAAGTTTTCAAAAACAAAAGTGGAACAGTTATCCAAGGGACCATACCTCAAATAATCATCACAGATGTGAAGTAGTCCATGAACGTTATGTGAAACAAATTGTTGCCTATAAATGTTTTGAAAACTCATAACAAAGAAATCTAGTAACTCCTTTGCAAAATCAACAAGAAAACTATAATATGGACTCAGAAGAATAAGCATGGCAATATTAAGTGTCATAAAATTTGTATAACATGCTTCAGTAATGATATTTTTTAAAACAATTGGTCCGGTATATAACAAAAAAAAACCGATGCTCTGTGCCTTCCACCTAGAAAGTTCTTGTATACTTCTA
>NC_042495.1:29326220-29354095 GCF_005508785.2 Acyrthosiphon pisum | reverse complement strand
TATTATGCTACTATTATAGAACTACATAAAGATTCATAGTACCTAGTGATATATTACCTATAACATAATAAATTGTTATTATATTACCTGTAATATGTAGTCGTACTGCAGGTGTAGGTAGCTCCAATAAATCGATGTCACACACCTGGACACGTTCTTTAATGGAACGCGAATATGTATAGGTTGTAGGAAAGTATGTGACAAGACACGGATGGTGGCGACCGGGGACTCTCTAACGGAAGTTATGCTTATGCACAATGGCAGATCCCCAAAGTCACACACCTGAACAGTGAACACGTACTTAAAACGAATGCCAATAGCGTCGAAGAACGAAACAAAACAGCGCGTCACGGCAATGGCTGAATGGCGACGGTAGTACGGTACAAACGGCGATACCTAAATATAAAGGTTTAAAATCGACAATAGGTGATCACGTCAGTGCCACAAAACGCAGAAGAAAAACGAACGATTTAGTGATGTCAGATGGCACACACGTGGGTACGGCGGATACGTTGTAGCCTGTACGAAAAAAATACGACGGTTAACCTCAAAAATACGGAATTTCAGTTGGGAGCCGTTCAGCCGTCACAAAACACTATGTGACAAGATGGTGGTGGCTGGGGACTCTCAAACGGGAGTTATGCACGAGGGCAGCTTACCAGTCCACAAAGTCGCACACCTGGATGGCTGGAAACGCACCTAAAAAGAATGCAAATAGACCAAACAAAATAAAATACCGCGTAGCTGCAATGGCGACGGCACCACGATTATTATGTTATACAACTTATTACTTAAAATCGGCGCTCGGCGATAACGTTACACTAAGAACTCGAACGATGCAGGTTAACATTAATGTCTGCTCACGGCTCGTGAATATTGAACCAACGAATAACAAACAGTTAACAGACGCGAGGTCGCAAAGAAATCCCAAATGGCGAATAGAAAAAATTGAAACTTGAAAGACGGACAATGGCAAACGGGAAAAATGTGATCGGAAGACGGGACACGGGTGGTTGCTTGCGGGCTCTAGGCGCGCTGCCGGTGGCGGCCGATGGTGACTTCAGCAAAGCGCTTATTGGTGGGGCGGACTGCGGTCAGCTTCGGGAGTTCGGGACATCGACAGCTGACGCGCACTGCTGCATTGGTTGACGCGCAAAAGTTGTAATGTGCATTGTAATGGGATTTTAATTTTGAACGTATTTATAATTGAAATATTATACATCTGTAGAGTGTAGACTGTAGTTATAACCTATAAACATAGGAGCGATTTCCGTTTTTGACTTGGAGGGGCTTTAAATATTTAGATGAAACAGAATAGATCTGGTAGGTATTTAAAATACATTATTAAATAGTATTTATTTAATATGATATAACATAATATACATATTTATAATCTTTTTTCTCACTCAATTTCCTACATTTAATATATTATAGTTTATACATCTACATTCAACCTAACCTATTACTAAAATGAAAAACCTTTTTAATGAAACAAATTACACCATTTAGGTACTTATATATTATATATAACGTTTTGAATGGATGCATTTTTATCTGTATTTGAATACAATTTTAAAAGTATTTTTACAAAACTGGACTTTAATTATAATATTTTTATTATACACAAAAGTATTTCATTTTTATCTGTTAGGTACTGTTAAATACAATAGATATTGTTGTCATAGTTATTGATTATACCTACATAATATTATTAAAACTAAATTTGTTTAAGTGAACAATTATGAAAATATTTATACTTACCTTATACTTATTTTGGAGATGGAACTGTAGTATTTGCTTTTTTCAATTCGCCATTATAATTGATATTATTGATTTCTTTTTGAAGAACGAAGATATTATAATTAGTTTATATGTAATAAATAATAATAGGTAAATTCACTAAATTGTAATAATTACAAATAATAAAAGCAGAAACGCGAATATAATTATTATTATTATTTTGTAAATATCAGTAGTTAGGTCCTTAATTTTGTTGGTACCTACATTATACTCAAGTCTCATATATTTGAGAAAATGCATTAAATGGAATTATCTATTCTTCACCAAGTTTTTGATTTTAATTCCAATTTCCATCGCACACATATTTAGATTATTATGTAGGCTAAACAGAGACAACTGTATGGGTATAATAATAGTGCTATACTATAAAAATACTTGTTGGAATTACACCAAATGGTTGTATATGTTTTCTCTCAAAGAGTTATGGAGGAAGAAGCAGTGACTCTTATATTACTAACGATAGTGGGTTTCTTAAGAATTTAGAACTTGGAGACATTGTTTTGGCTGACAATTGGTTTCCAGCTATCAAAACCTTGTATTAATAACTTGATGAGTTTTTGTAGCTGAAATCCTTATTTATCGTTGTTCAACCCATGTTTTTGACTGAGACTGTTTGATAGTTTGAATAAATTTCTTTTTCATTTCATCGTCATTGACAACAATATTGTTTAAATAGTAATTATAAAAAATCTAAACTTGGTCCATGTCTGGAATATAATTCATTTATTTCTGTTTGATCTACTAGCCATTTTACACAGCTTTCACATTCTCTGTCTAATTCCGTTTTAGTTTCTACACTTAGAAGTTTAATGAAACTACATGGAATATCAAGAATATTATAGTTTGAAACTAACTCAATATGATTTACTTCTTCTAGGTCATTAATTAGCTTTACTTTTTTTTTTGGAATAAATAATTCTGAAATTGTTTTTCCTTTCTAGTATTTTTGCTCACCAGCTCTTGAAGGTTTCCCCCATTGTTTCTCAAAATCTGTTTTAGACTTAGCATATCTTCTTGATTAATATAGTGTACCAATGCAGCAATATGTTTACACTTCCTCCCAGCACCAGCTGGACACTGACATTCTGCATTAGTAACATTCCTGGTACTGGGCTGGTAGAGTCAAACTTAATTTAAAATAAAAAGTAAACATACAATTTAAATATAAGTAGTAACTAATATACATATTATAGTTTTACTCTTTTGCTTACTTCAAGTTTAACCTCATATGGTGGGTTACTAACAGATACTTGTCTAATTAAAAGTGATTTAATAAATGAAATACCATCATTAATTATTACTTCAGTGCAATTTATTACATGTCCACAGTCAGCCAAGTTCATGCCTTTTTTATTATTTGGTACAGCTTCATAATATATGGTTTGAAAACCACAAGTTATTACGATATCTGGATCAGATGTCATTTTTAAAAATCTGTGTTAACACAACATTAAAGCCTAATAAACTTAATTAATTAGGTATTGACTGTCTAATGTGCAATAATATGAATTAATTGAGTGGGCTTATTAGTTATTATTTTTGTCTTTTTATCTGTTAGGTATCTTATCTATTTAAAGTATGAAAAATAATAGTAAATTATATAATAATATTAAAATGTCAACACTGCTTATTGCAAATAATATTATAAATTACAATAATATTAATTTAATATTTTAATTCCTATATATTATAATAGTATTTATCCCTCCATTAAGTGTGACAGTTGTCCAACAGACCGCGCTGTTTTCCAGAACTTGCACAGTGTCTATAGTAAAAATAAAATTAATTACTTGAAGGGTGTTAGTGACAGTTTTTCCCATTTTCCGTAATTCTATACAATTTGAAAATCATATTTTATATTATAGACTTTAATCTATAGTTGCTAGGTATCATAATAAATTGTAATACTTTTATTATATTATATTATAGGTACTTTTTACTACTTTTACATTAATAATCTACATCCGATACCTATTTATAGTGCTCGCCACTAGTTACTCGATTGCGGCGCGCCTTGTGGCCATTTTTCCGAAGGGTTATCATAAAAAATAACTTCATGGGAAAAACTCTATGCCCACGTTTTTTTGTTTTAAAAATTACATTATCAAAATGTTTTGAGAAAATTACAATTAAAATAATATAATCTTAACCGATTGGAAACATACAGACAATATTTTCCAAATAATATTACTTTACGTTGATAACTAAATATTATTTTAATATTGTGTCATAGTTATACATTTAACATTAAAAAAAAAACAAAATCGTGATAGTAAGAGAATGTTTAAAAAAATATATTACTATTTTAAATTCTATAAAACGTTATATGAACGTTAAGATTATAATGTTTAAAATTTAATTTAGTTTTGATGTTATTAAAACGTCAATGTTACGAAAATGCTATCTGGGAAGGTGCATTCCAAGATATTTTGCTGAATCTTTTTGTGGGATTGGTTATTGATTCAGTACTATTTGGATGTTTTTGGTTTTGCCTAACGTATAGTTAACGTGCACTGATTTATCGCCATTGATCTTAATTTTCCAACGTCTTGTCCAAGCAAAGATATTGTCAATTGACCTCTATAAGTTATCAATTGCAGTGAGCTGACTATTACGTGTTAACAAAATTGCCGGACCATCGGCAAACATAGCTAATGTTATGTTATCATCGTTTGGTATGTCGGCCGTACAGAGTAGGTACAGGATAGGTCCTAAAACACTACCTTGCGGTACTCCAGCTGATATATCTTTCCATTCGGTTATCGATTCTTCGTGTATGACTTGAAATTGACGGTCGGTCAAGTATGATATCTGTGATTTTGTTTTGACACATGGTGCTTTAGATTTATTTAGTGCTTTTAAATTTGAAAATTATTTACAATTTATTAAAAAAAGCTCTAAAAATTCTAAAAATCCACTTGAAGATATTTATAATCGCATAATCGAACACGTATATGCTCAAACTAATATTACTAAACAGAACTTCCCTATCCTTGAAAATGAATTGCCCTTTGATGATATAGAAAATAATTCAATAAATGAAACATTATATGAGAGAATTATTTTAAAACAATTTATTGTGAGCTCTAAAAAAATTAAAGATTCATATTTTATACTTGATAATGATGATTTAGTCAAAGTCAATAAAATAATTCATTTTTTGAGTGGTAACATTAAACTAGAGGTAACTAAATGTATATATTCCCCTTTTTTTGTTAATCCTGTATCTTCGGATATACTTAAAATATTTTCTGTTAATGGAATTATACCTCGAAATAAAGCACGACTTTTAATTAATTTAAATGTATTAAAATTTAAATGTTTTACGGTGCCAATTTATGAAAATAAATATATATCAATTGCATTGCTGCATACTGATTGATTTTAAACTTGTATTATTTACCTACATGATTAATTATTAGAATGAATATTATACATTTTATACTTGTATTTTATTTATGGATGTATCTACCAAGGTGTCTAACTATATATTTTTAATTTGTATAATAGGTAAATATTATTCTAATATTATTATGTTAGGTATTGTTTTTTTTTTTTTTAGTTGAATTATTTAATTATTTGTGAAATATTAAAATTGTATGTATAATAAAACTACCTAACTAATAGTTTTTGATATTATTAAAGAATTTAATTTTGTCAACAATTAAAATGAATACCTTGGAGGAATCAATTTGTTTTATTTTATTTATGTTTAATCCTACATAATTTAAGTTTAATAACCAAATAAAGTATAAATTGATATAATTATATAACTACATAACAAACTTAACAAAGTAGTTTGGTTAAGTAATAATTGGTAGTAATTATTACTTAGTAGACAAGTTTTATAGGTTTATACCTACTTTATTGAATTTTCTTAAGATAAATTAAATTAAATATTGAAAATCTTATACAAAAGTAAATATTGTGATTATTGCAATGCATTCATTACAATATACCAATTATCATTCAATTGATATCTCGTTAGTGTATTCCAGTAGGTTAGGCGGAGGTTAAGTTAGCTAGGGATGTAGGGTTCGAATCCGTGTGGGTACTTCTAAAAGTTTGTGGAAGTGAAATATTCTTTTTTCATTTTTTTCCGGACGGCGGACACTGTGTAATCTATGCGTCGTCATTGTGCTGGAATTAGGAATCTCCGGACCATCTCCGCGATAACCACAGGTACTAATATTATACTTCACATGCTATCTATGCTATCGTTAGTATTTTACTAAGTGATATGTATGAGTAAATAATGAGAAATTATATGAATATCACATACAAGTGTTAATATGGTTATCGCATACGACGACTTCCTGTTTCTGGATAATAAGCGTCGCATACTAATCTCGGAGATGTAAACAGGAAAAAATTTAAACAGTCTCACTTCTTAATGTTATGGTTATGTTACGTCGCGGAGATTAAATTTTGACCATAGGGATTCAAGAAGTGCACACCAGTCGTGTGGCAGTTGATCACGCAGTTTTATGAGGAATCCTTTGTGCCAGACTTTGTCAATAGCCTGGGCTACGTCAAGGAATACTCCACAGCAGTACTTTTTTTCTTCAAGAGCTTTACTAATCACATTAGTAACTCGATGTACTTGATCGAGTGTTGAATGTTTGTTGCGAAATCCAAACTGATGTTCTGGTATAAGATTTTTTTCCTCTATATTCGGTTTTAGGCGTTTAAGTAGAAGTTTCTCTAAAAGTTTAGATAAACTTGGAAGGAGTGATATCGGTTGGTATGATGCGACATTTTCATGTGGTTTTCCAGGTTTGAGCAGCATGATAACTTGTGCCCGTTTCCATTGTTCTGGAATGTATTCTGTGCGCAAAATAGCGTTGTATATGTGTGTAAGATGAATGATAGCCTTCTTTGGAAGTTCTTTCAGTATTTTTGGACTAATATCATCATAGCCTGGTGATTTTTCTGGATTTAAGTTGTTGTCTATTTCTTTAGCAATTTCTAACGGCGAAAAATGTTGGATTTTTCACGTGCTGCATTAAGTGGTTGGCATTGAAAAATGTCGAGCTCAGAGTCAATAATGTTTGGCATAAATACATTTTCAAGATGCCGAGCGTATATTTCGGCTTTTTCTTGTTCACTGTGTGCCCAGGTGCCGTCTTCCTTACGGAGGGTAGGTATCTGAACACGGGGCCTCTTCATGAGTCTTGTGGCTTTCCATAACGAATAATCGGTATTATCCGTCGCAGTAAGACTACTCAAGTATGATTTGAACGTTTAATTTTTAATTTCTTTGATTTTGTCATGAAGAATTTTGCGGTTCCATTCCATTTTATCCGTTGGGTTCCGTGTACTATGCCATGTTCGTCTCGCTCGACGTTTATGTTTGACTAGTTTTCTTATTTCTAGTGGGTAAGTTCACTCGTAATTACCATTGATAGCTACCGGAGTTGCTATTTCCGCCGCACTAACAATGTCGTCGGTTATTTTTTTTACTGCTATTTTAATATCTGCTATTGTTCTTAATTGAGTTGAAAGTATTATGTTTTCTTCTAGGGTATTTCTGAATAGATCCCAATTCGTTTTTTTTGTTTGTTATAGAATTTTTTTTTGTTTCATTATCACATCAGAGCTTAGTGAGAGAAGCACAGGAATGTGATCTGATGTAAGATCTAATAGTCCTTCAATTTCTGTATAATTTCATTACATAGAAGTCAATAAGATCAGGTAATTTATTTGGGTCAGTCGGCCAATATGTTGGTTTTCTAGTTGAAATGAATTGTGCTTTAATTGTATTTGCTGATTTGCCCGCCCTTTGGTGGTAATCTATCTCGATCCCCAAAAGGTGTGTTTGGCATTATAATCTCCTCCAGCAATGAATCTGCTACCGAGTGTCTGGAAGAATTCTATAAACTTGTTGTCATCTACTTTATGTCTTGGTGGACAATACATAGCAGAGATAGTCAGATCGTTGTTGCCGTCATTAATATGGACACTAGTTGCCTGTAAATGTTCTTGAGGATGTTTATCAAGTTCATAATGTTTAATTGTTTCTTTTATTATTACTGCAGTTCCTCCATGAGCGCGATTGCTTGGATGTTCTGTTGTATATATTTGATAGCCACGTAATTTTATAGTGGTCCATGTTGTAAAATGGGTTTCTGATATTAAAGCTATGTCAATTTTTTCATTATTCATAAGATGTTCAAGTTCATGTTTCCGTTGTACAAGCCCGTTAGCGTTCCATGTTATGATTCAAAGCGTTCTACTCATTTCTTTTTCTTTTGTGCTTTGGTTTTCGGTTGGCTGTTTTCAAGCCTGTCCAATCTCTCATTTAATTTTGTTATTGCTACGATAACGTCAGATAGCGACGGTACATTTTTTTTTTTTGTTGTGTACGGGTTTGAGTCATTGGACCCTTTTGGTTTTTGTTGGAAGAACTAGCCATTTGTGCAAAAGAAACTTTTTGAGTTGACTGGTTTCGCAGGCTTTTGTTGCATTCTTTGTACTGCTGTAGTTTTTTTAGGATGAGCTTTTTCTAATGCAATTTCATAAGTGATGCATCCTTTCCAATTTGCAGTATGTCCTTCACCACAGTTTGCGTATTTTGCCTTTGATTTCTTAGACTTGGGGCAATTTAGTGAAGTATGTCCTTCACTACTTTTTACACACTTAGGTGTTTTGGAACAGTAGTTTTGAGTGTGACCAAATATTTGTCAATTTTTGCATTGTGGAACTTCTTTATTTTTCTTTGGAGGTTCCACTTTTATTATATGATAGCACAAGTTTTTAATATCAAAAATGTCTGTGTTGTTTGCTTGTGGCTCCAAATCCACGAAGAATAATGGAAGCCTTACAATAATTCGATCACTAAGCTTGTTGTTAGGGTCAACTTTTTTTTTAATTTGAATGTTCGTAACATTATGTACAAAATGCCCTAGCTCGGATAATTCGCTTTTAATGTCACAAAGGTCAGTTTCAGTGTGTAATCTACGAATTACCACCAGAAACTTTTTTTCTGTTTTAAGTTGGTATCTGTGATACTCAACTTTTTGCTCTTATAATACTTTTATAGTTCGTCGAAACTGGTGTTCGTCGCTCGTAAGTATCTTAATTTCACCATTAGCCAAAGTTTTCATTTGTTGCTCGTGTCCTTCAACTTCTTCGAGTTTTAAATTAACCATTAATTGTTTAAAATCATTTACACCACATACTGTTATTGGAGGTGCTTTATGGATTTTTACAGAAGTTTTCGCTACTTCTTTCGTCACTTTGATTGGTTTTTTTGGCAAGCTCAAACTTTCTTTTGAGCTCCCAGCGATCATTTCAGAAATCTGAATTGGTAATTTCTCACTGTTTAATTGCAATTCCGTTACCATATGTTTCAAGGTCGCATTGTCGTGTTGTATTTGTGTCCAAATACTAGCATCAACTGTTATATTATTATGTGGCGGATTTGAATCGACGACCATATTTGCATGCATTGTGTAATTCGATCAGTCTGAGCATGACCCACTTAAAATATATTTGTTTATAAAAAACTTACCATCCGTCTGACAGGCCGTGGTTTGCATTGTAAACATTGACAAAAAAAATTGTAATAACTTAGTCAGCACTATTTCGCGAACTGCGAAAGCGAAACATACGTATTGCTTGTTCAGTGTGCAAAACGCAACTATAAGAAAATGATACCCTGTGTGCAAAAATATGTACTATAGAAGTCACATAGTTATCACAATGGTACTCGTGAAGTTGATTATAAATGCCTATCTACTTCTCTGAGATGTTATATGGAAGCTAAACGCCAGGTTGAGTGATGTTGAAAATGTAACATCACAACTGTGACTACTTTGTGATATTTAAATGTGACTTCTGCCTGTGATGTATAATACTGATAAATATACTTCGTATAGTACTCAAATAGGTTTATCACAAAGACATAAAATATTAACTTCTCAGTATTATCGCAAATAAACATCACATCGATATTTTAATCCAGTTCACACCAGATACATTTTTCAAATATTTCTTCCCTTTGGATATGTATTAAGTAGGTACCTATATAATTAAGTATTTTCTTAGAAATAAGTGTTAAACCATTGTATGAAAGGAACAAAAATACTTAATAATTAAATAAAATATACAAACATAAAAACATTAAAAACTATTTATTTTTTTTATTTAAAACAAAATCTAAATAGATAAAATACATAAATAATTGATTTAACAAAACAGAATATTGCATTACTTTGTAGTAGTACAATAGTAATCATACATTCATTATTTTATTATTTTATAATTAACAAAGAAACAGATAAATTAATATTTATAAAAACAAATTATACATAAAAGAAATTAATAGCAAAATAGGTAAGCATATTGCAAATTGGAATCCATTCCAAGAATAATAAAAATAATAATAAACAATAAAAACATAATATAGGTAATGAATATTGGGTATTGTATACAAATATAAAAATTATTATACACCGTAAGCCAGATAAAGTATAATTAAATTTGATTTAATATTAAGTATAATATTATAAAATAAAGTAATTTATTAATTATTACATGAATGTAACAAACTTAAAACCACAGCTTTTGAATCAGAAGTTGGAATAAAAAAAACATTTACATTTTATTTGATCTAATTTGATCTCAAATTGAATAGAAATGTTATCAGTAATTACATAAAAACAGCCAACAGTAGTTGAACATATTGGGTTATTTGACATTTGAAAAAATCTATTAAATTTACATACTTCTAACATAACTTCACCACTTGAATGTTTTTTAATCTGTTTTACAAAAACTATACTTTTGTCATATAAAATAAAGTATTTGTCTTTTGATTTAATTGAACTTATTATAAATTGTTCTGTAATCATAGATTCATAATATGTTATGAGTGGGTTATACTTATAAAAATCATCATAGTTTAATATTTCTTTTTTAAAAATGGGATATACATTTTTTTTTATTTCATTTATTTGAACACACCTATGTTCTATTACGCGATTATATATATCTTGTAACGGGTACTTCGAATTTTTTTAACTTTTTTTAATTAATTGTAGATAATTTTCAAATTTAAATGAACTAAATGAATCAAGAGGCCCGTGGTTTTGTACAAAATTGGAAAGATGAATTAGACTATGGACGTTATAACTAATGTATTCCCTACCGTACAAATTAGAATAATCATTGACAAATGTTCGTAATAAAGTATTGGCCAAATCATTGTAAATAAAACAAGTTTCACTGGAAATAAGAAGGCGGATTGCAGTATGAAAATGTAGATAATGAAGATAAAACTTTTTTTTTAGTCTTCCTCTTAACACTATTGGGCCAGTGTATAGAAGAAATGATCTGAATTCCGTTGCTTTCCAAAATTCAATTTCTTCTAATGATCTCGGTAATCTACAAAATTCTGAAGGAAACATACTGTGTAAATTTAATAGTTCTGTTGAAATAGTATTAATATCAGGATTAGACAATCTAACATGCTTAGGTCCTTTACACCAAAAAACAATGATTCTTTTCATTACACCCAAACATACATAATGCATGTAGTCAAGCACAACCGTAGATGTAATATCAATTTCAAATTGTTCTAAAGGACTATTACCTTTGTGATAGTCTTCATCAGACTTGTCACGAAAAGATTTATCAGTTCTTAAAGAAGAATCCAAGTTGTTAAAAGTCATTCGATTATTAATAAATGTACCTTCATCTGTACAAGAACTACAACCGTGATAAGCATTATGTCCTTTGACATTAAGAACATACGCCTTTGCCGGTGCATCGCAGACAACTTGTGATATTTCAAACATGAATATTTTTCCATTTATATTTAATCCATTATTTATCAAACAATTCATTTCTGATGTAAAGTTATTAAGAAAATCAAAAACTGAATCAGGTTTTTTGTATTTAGCATAATATATCCCAACAGGTACAACCAATTTTGATAATATTTTAACATTTTCAATTGCTACTAAAATGGGCCAGAAACAAGATTTAGAGCTCTTTGATATAGGAAGACCATCAATGTTGAAAGCTAATTTTATAGTAGACGTATTGCTCAGACTATCAAAAAATGTAAGAAGTATCGGAGAGAGCATTTTTTCAATTCCAAAATGAAGATAGGAACCCGGATGAACTGCAATGACTCTCTGATGAGATGGTGTATTTAACAGAGTTCTGGCATTTTTTGGTAGGTACTCAAGTCCTTCATTTCTTAATAAAGGTAGTAATTCATTAATAAAGTTGTGTGATACGTGATACTTAGAAATTAAGTTTTTGAAATTTTCAACAAATGTATGTTTTTCAATACTTTTATCACAACATTCAGATTCACAATCATTTACACTATTATAGATGTATGCGGATGGCTGTAAGTATATACTGGTATCAATAAGAGGAATGTTATCTAGAGTATTGGCCCCAAATTCTGTAGATTCAATATTTATAGACTCACTATTTAATGATACATTAGTAGACAATATTGTGTTGGTAGCTTTATGTTTTTCTGTAGGTTTTGCAGTTGATAATTTGATTTGATTTTGAATGTGACGAATAAAGTTTCTTCTTGACATACATTCAATGGACTTGGTTTTCTTAATCTATAACATAACAATTTAGGTATTTATATAACAAACAATAATATTATGCCTGAAATATTAAAAGCATTATTAACTATTAAGAACCATTCATATTAAAATAAATATTAATTACAATATGCAATTGACAATACTACAGTTAGATGATGTATAGGATGGATATGCGCAGAGGCAAAAAAAATCATTTAAATTTAAAACTCAAATTTCTGTTAAACCATACAATTGTACAATATAATGTATATTAATTATTTTTTGATGGTAAACTAAATAGACTATTCCCAGGTGGGATTGGCAGGAATATGATTTTTAGTATTTTTTATTAGTATGAAAACAATAAATAAAGAATATTTTGAATTACCTACCTATGATATTGTTTTTTTGTTTATCTCTAAAAACACGTTGAGCACCGTGTCTAAACCAGTCTTTTACATGATTTTCAAACATAATGTCCGTTCCTTTAAAATTAATTCTTGATATTTCTAAAAAAAAAACAATAATAGATATAGGTATAGAAATGTATCAAACAGGTTTTTAAAATTTTAAAAATGTTTGCTTTTTGTTATTTCTATAATATGTTAATTAAATAAAAAATATTTTCTGTTTGTATCTCAATCTCATAATCAGTGATTGGATTTTGAAGCCACAAACTTGTTTGATCTAACATTCTAACCATAATATAAACTACATACAAGTATGTAATTAGTAATTATTTAACAATACCCAGTCCCGTTCACCAGTGGTAGGTAGGTACTTATACATAATAGGTAATAATGTAGTTATTAAGTAATTAACCTATTAATAAATATGTTGAATTTTTCTTAAATAATTCTAAATGGTTCTTAATATGCAACAATTAATAATGCCATTAAATATATACCTAATAAATAATAATTAAACTACGATACTAAAATATATATTTACCTGTTTCTCAGTGTGATAAGATAATAGTCTCACTATAGTCTCACACCTAACCTATAAAGTTAATCATATTATATACTCTTACCTAATACACTGTAGCTCTGTACTTCCATACTAACATGTGTACACTAATAATTATGTTTATTAAAGCCTACTTTACTAAAGGTTCTCTCGTTAATTATTATACAACAATTTAATAAACATAATTATTCTTTCAATGGAAAAGTTACTGCGCCCTGATCGTTTCGAGACTGATCCTAATTCCCCAACATCAGCAAAAGAATGGGCTCACTGGATCACAACATTCAATAATTTCGTCGAAGTAGCAAAAGTAAAGGAGGAGGACAAACTCAAGGTACTCATTAACTTTTTAGCACACTCAGTATATGACAGTGTCAGCGAATGTACAACGTATGGAGCAGCTATCAAAATATTGACTGATATCTACATCAAACAAAAAAATGAGATCTTTGCTCGGCACTTGTTAGCCACAAGAAAACAGCAAATGAATGAATCAATTGATCAATACCTTGGATTTTTAAAAATCTTATCTAAGGAATGTGCTTTTAAATCCGTTTCGGCCATCGAATACAGAGATGAATATATTCGAGATTCTTTTATCAATGGTCTTTTGTCTAATAATATTCGACAACGCTTATTGAAGAACAACACATTGAAATTAGAGGAAGCTGTAACTCGGTCTCGGGCATTGGAAATGGCTCAAAAGCAATCTGAAGTGTATAGCATGCCTCTGACTCAAGGATCTGTGAACGCTCTAACCGAAGATACTACTTCAATGATCAAACCTGATAATAATCAACCAACAGTATCGGCGATACAACAAAAATGTTATTTTTGTGGCTATGACAGACATCCTCGCAGCTCTTGCCCAGCCAGAGATGCTGTATGTAAAAAATGTGACAAGAAGGGACACTTTTTGAAGGTATGTAGATCAAAAACAAAATCCGATAGCGCATTTGTGTCCATGGCTACTCTAGCTTGTGTAACTGCAACTGTACCAGGTCTCTTGTCTAAAGCTATTATTAGAGTAAAAGTAAACAATATTAACGCAAATACTCTTATTGATACTGGTAGCTCTAATAGTTTTATTAATGAAGAATTTGTCCAAATTCACAAAATAAAATCATATCCAGAAAACGGACAGGTACTTTTGGCGACAACTGCCTATTCATCAAACCTAAAAGGTTATGTTCTTGTTGATTTACTGCTACAAGAACACACTTACAAAAATCTCAAACTATCTATACTCCCTAAATTATGCTCAGATATTTTAATAGGTCATGATGTACTAAGAACTCACTCTAGTATCGACCTTACATTTGGGGGACCAAAACCACCATTATCAATTTGTAACATGACTTTTGTAAATATAAAGCCACCTCGACTCTTCAATAATGTTGTTAAAGACTGTAAGCCAGTAGCAGTTAAGTCACGTCGCTATTCAGATGAAGATGCTAAATTTATAAGGGAGGAGGTCACTAAATTATTGTACGATAATATAATTGAAGAAAGTACTTCGCCCTGGCGAACTCAGTTTTAATCACTAAAAGTGAAAATCATAAAAGACGCATGGTTATAGATTACTCACAGACAATAAATAAATTCACTCTAATGGACGCTTTTCCCTTACCCAATATCGATGAACTAGTCTCTAAGGTCGCGCAGCATACCATCTACAGTACCATAGACTTGCGCAGTGCTTACCATCAGATCCCCATACACGAAGATGAACGTCAATATACAGCATTTGAAGCAGGAGGTCGATTGTACCAATTCAGAAAAATTCCATTTGGTGTAACTAATGGAGTGGCCTGTTTTCAGAGAATAATAGATACTATAATATCCCAAGAAAATCTTGATGGAGTCTATGCGTACCTCGATGACATTACTATTTGTGGAAATAATCAAACTGAACATGATTTAAACTTAAACAAGTTTCTTACTATAACAAAGAAATATGGACTCATATTGAATGAGGACAAATGTCAGTTCTCGCAGTGTGAAATCTCACTACTTGGTCACCACATTAGCAACAAGCGTATTAGTCCAGACCCTGAAAGATTAAAACCACTGTTGAATCTACCACAACCTAAGGATGCCTCATCATTGAAACGAGTACTAGGTATGTTCTCCCATTACTCAAAATGGATTCAAGGTTTCTCTGACAAAATCCGCAGTTTGGTAGACTGCAAATGATTCCCTATGTCACCTCTAGCAGCAGCTGATTTTGAACGCATCAAACAGGATATTGCTAAATCAGTGGTAAATTCAATTAATAGTGAAGAACTGCTGGTAGTGGAGAGTGATGCATCTGATTTTGCTCTAGCCGCGACTCTAAGTCAAAGTGGTCGGCCTGTGGCATTTTTCTCAAGGAGTCTCACTGAAGGTGAAAAAAGACACCCATCTATAGAAAAGGAAGCATATGCAATCGTAGAGGCTGTGAGAAAGTGGAGGCATTTTCTTATTGGAAGACATTTCAAGCTTATAACAGATCAGGAAGTGGTCTCGTTTATGTTCAATCTAAAACATTCCAGTAAGATAAAAAGTGACAAAATAACAAGATGGCGACTTGAGCTCTCATCCTTCAGTTACGACATAGTATACCGCCCTGGTAAGGAAAATACGGTAGCGGATGCTTTCTCAAGAGTCTGTGCAAACATTAATAACCCAAATAAGCTTTTTGACCTTCACAAAGCATTATGTCACCCTGGTAACGACCCATCGTCGTGCCGGGACAACGGCAACACCCGTTATCTGCAGTCTCGTCGCTATCAGGTCGTACACAGCTGATTAATTTGTTTACCTTTTTTTTTCCGTTACCCGACGTGGTACTATAATTTATATTTGTATGTAACTGAATTTTTTTGGCCGTTCGTATTGTGAACGCGCTCATATGTATTGTAACGTGCCTACAACTGCGCAACTACTGATGGAAGTATAGAAATGAAATAAGAAAATTATTTTTAGCACTTGTATTTATTAACCCTTTAAAATATTATTATTTAATCAAAAAATGTCTAAGTCCAATAAATGTATAATAAAACTGTGGGTCAGCGAGATGTGACTATGTATTTAGTTAGACTGTTCTTCTTGGGGCTCGTTGTTCGTCTGATGGACGCTTGTCCAGCAGCTCTCCTCGATGGGTATCTATCCCTGTCCCTTCTATTATTTCAGATGACCATACATGGTCATCTTGCGGTTAGGCCTACCGTGGGATTGTCACACGCTTGCACACGCCGGATGTCTAACATATATATTTTATTGTTGTTGCAAAGTTTGTGGTGTTATTTAATATAACAACACAAATCCTAGTTTATATTATTTTAGAATTATTTATATACGTTGTCATATATCTAGTGCCAAACGCCGCTCATGGTCACGCGCTATTACACTACGCGATACCATTGATATTATTATTATTATTATTATTATTATTATTACGCGAGCGCTCGCTCGCGTATTATATTTATATTTACGCGGCGCGTATATTATATGATTAGGTCCATTTATAATGTGATTGATAGCAAATTAGTAAGTAAATAGTTAAGGTAGTCACAGATCGCTACAGTATCTAGATATTTTACTAACACTAGCACGTACGAATCATTTTCTGCTGAGCCATTACAATAAAATTGTTATAATATTGTCACACGAAAACAACTAGATTTTTACTGTCATCGATCTTCCTATAATTTTTTTCCGCCATACAGTCCACTCTCTCATTCTCATCCCTTCCCTCGGAAGTCACGAGGAAGGCATTTCGACGAAGACAACAAGCGCGTCGGGTTTACGTGTAGTTGTCGCCTGCACACACACACACACACACACACACACACACGTACCTACTCTCGTCGCCCGGCTTCATTCTGCAGCCGCCTCTCACACAGTAATATATCATTGATATAGTGTTTCCAGTTTGTTTCATTATTATTGTATATATGTGGTACCATAGTAGATTTGGGCTCTGAATTATAATAATTATATACGTATGCTTTTTTTTGTTATGTTTAACAAGTATGACGTGTCAAAATTGTGATCGTTTCCTATACTCGTAAATTGGTTATCATGCCATTGTTTGGTAAACACCGATAGTTCTAGTAGATGTGTTATTTTTAAAATTGCTAAGATTTTTTGATTTTTGTATGCATTTAGTTTGTAATGATCATAATATATTATAATATTTTCTTAGAAATAGTGTGTGTGTTATGCTTCGACAAACTCAAAATATTCGAATATATTTGTGTAACATATTATGGTGGTTATACTATTATAATTATTTTTACGGTAAGCAACGTAGGTATATTATGCTCATTTGCATGTAGGTACTTTTTGTCAATTCTACCTAAGGATCTGATAACGCGATAGAACTTCAGAAAACTTATTTGAATTCCTTAATATGTCTACCTAATTCGATCAGGACACGTTCTAAAAAAAGTATTGGTTTAATATCTTCTTTTGATATGCATCGATTAATAACATGCATGAACTTGACCCACCCACTTTCTATGATACGACCCGAACCAATACCAAATGTTAGCAAATAGTTAGCAAATAATAGCAAATTTACCGTTGAAGTTAGCAACTCAAAATTCTATTTTTGGCCGATTATAGAAAAAAAAATTCAGCCAAACCACTTTATCTTATCGACTCCAAACAAACACCGGTAGTTGGCAACTAGTTAGCAAATAATTAGCAAATCAATTTTTGAAGTTAGAAAATCAAAATTCTATTTTTGGCTGATTTAAAAAACAATTTCAGTCCACGATAATCTATACCTACGCAATATAGATTTTTTTATAAATCGAATTTAAATATAAAAATTTAGAATTTATTATTTCCAATTATATTTTTAATAATTAAATATTGATTTTTTATCAAATAAAGATTTTTTCATCAAATGCATTTTTTTTATTAAATATTGATTTTTTATCAAATAAAGATTTTTTCATCAAATGCATTTTTTTTTATTAAATATAGATTTTCTATTTTTTTTATTTTATTTAGATTTTTATTTTATTAAATATACATTTTTTTTATTAAATGTAGATATTTTATAAATTTAATCCAAATAAAAAGCTAAATTGAATAAAAATACATAAAATGAATAAAATAAAAATAAACGGCTTGCTTCTTAATAATATTACTAATAATATAATAGTCATAATTTATTATACTATAATTATTCATTTTCCTGCTCTTTATATTATTTTTCATTGAATTGTGCGGCTCACGATTCTTTTGATAGCTGGCCACGGCCACCATTCTGAAAAGTCACTATAAACAGTATACTATAAATAAATTTTACATATATTATGATTTGTATAAAATAATGTATAACGATAATCTTATATAATTTATTTTATAAAATATATTCAAAGTTACCTAATAAAAAATACATAAAATCTATATAAATTGACTTATATTTTTTAAGTTCATATTAGGTGCTGTAATACATTATATTATATCGTTTCACTATGTGACCGACGTGAGACGAGGATTCGATCAATGGGAAATACACAATGACTTGAAAAAAAATTAAAAATATATCTAATACAAATCCACATTCAATAATGTACATCAGACAATAGTTTAGTTTAAAAAAGCAAGAAGAAACTAGGTATATTATTATTTCTATGATTTGTCGTTATTTACTATTTTATATTATTAATATTTTTAAATAATTGTGTAACGTTGATTATAAGTTTATATAATATTATTATTATGTTTTTCTCTAAGATTTAAATAAATTTAAATTGATTTAAAAATGATTTTTTATAAGTGTGTTTATTTTATTGATGAAAGTATAAAATAAAACTATATTGTGAATTGTGGTGTTTTCTAACTACAAAAAAAAAAATTATATTTAATGTTATTTTTATACCACTTATACGTAGAAGTGTAGAGGTGTTAAATATTTGCTAACTACCGTTGTTCGTTTGGTGTAAAAGTGAAACGACAAAAAGGGTGGGCTGAAAATTTTTTTTCTAAAATCACCCAAAAATAGAATGTTGAGTTGATAACTTCAAAAATTCATTTGCTATTATTTGATAAATAATCGGACAATGTGGGTGGGTTATCTCAACTCGGCCCACCCAAATTAAAAATAGTTATAAGTTTATAACTTCTTCAATAATGATTTGCTAACTTCAACAGTGAATTTTCTTTTATTTGCTAACTTTTTGATAACTTTTCTTATTGGTTTAGGTCGTATCATAGAAAGTGGGTGTGCCAAGTTCATGCACGTCGATTAATACGTTATCTTAAAGTATTGACGTGTTTATGATTCTATTTTATTTTGTGCGGTGTGAAAAAGGAGCCGCTGGTAATTGACTGTGTTGTTTTTACTAAACGTATGATCGGAGAGGTGTAGAATATTATATTTCATGTATTGCACATGTGTCACGTGTGTGTGTATAAGGAGTGCTTATATGTATATGTATATGTATATTGAACCACCCCACATTGCATAAGGTCCGTCGCTTCTAGTTAACTCGTGTTTTTATTTGAGTCACAATATTACATTTTACAAATACGTCCAGACATATTCATTTGTACATAAATAGATTTACATATTTAATGTCCGATTAATATTTATATAAGATTAACCGAATAGACTTATAAAACGATTTTGGGAAAATTTGACATTGTTGTGAACCCCTGTCTGTATGCTATACACAGTATGAGATATAGTAATACTATATTATAGTATAGTGTGTAAGCATATTAATATGTGAACAGACAGAGTCACATAGTCTTAAGGAATTAGCTGTGTGGACAGTTTTGTGCCCGAGCGAGCCCCTACCGTGTCTCTCTGTCTGTGTAATATTCAGTGTAGTCCTGGCAGACCATCGAGCAGAGCCTCTGTTGTTTTCTTAAGTCTAATAATTATTCTGTGCAACTAAATTTCTTTTAAAATTGATTATTTAATAAAGTATTAGTGATAACTCAAACACATCGTATTTATTTACTAACGAACAAACTCGGTTGTAGAGACGTCCATAACAACATACAACTTTTAGCCATTTTAGCCTTTTAGCCATCGAGTTACGGTGGCTTATCATTGGCTATCAATTTATAGTGTAGATACAAAAAACCATTTAATAAAACATTCAAACATTATAAAATAAATAGAAAAATAATAAACTTATTAATAAACAATATGAGAAAGAAGTAATAAATTAAATAAAAAAAAACGAAATGCACGAATGCTAAAATTCTTTAAAATATTGTGGCACATCAATGGCTACAGCTCCTGCAAAACTCCTTGGAATATTCATTGACGCTGTGACCATGGTCCAGGTATTAGTTTTTGGGTTGTAATATTCTACAGAATCCAGAACAGACTTTTCGTTGATACCACCGACAACATACAATAAACCATCTAATACCGCTACTCCTATATTCAGAAGTTAAGCTTAAATTAAATATATTTCGAAAAAATATGTTTCATACATATTAAAACTTCTAAAGCAAATATGATTACGATTAAACTATTGTTATCTTCGTCGCCAATTTGTTGTGTATTGTTAATATGAATAATGACACAAACGTATATTATAGTCTTTAATTGTCAAAAGTATAAATCGTAATGACGTATATTAAAATTTTCTAGGTACTTGGTAATGACCAATGGACAATCCCCGCCGATCGTAATATGATACTCATGATTATTATTATTAATATAAACGTTTAGTATACAATATAAATGCTGAATATGCAATATATTCAAAAAATAATTATTCAACGAGTAGTCATACCTGCACTATATCGACACAAATGCATGTCCGGAATAGAAGACCAAACGCATGTACTTGGTGTGTATGCTTCAACACTTCTGTGAACGGTTAATCCTTCACTACCGCCTACAGCATACAGTACATCATCTAAAACTCCAACACCCGCTCCAGCGCGACGTACACACATGTCTGCAATAGGTGTCCATTTATCAATTTTGGGATGATGACATTCAACGGAGTTCATTGTATCTGGAGAAAGACCTCCTACCTATTAATAATAGATAATTCAATTAATACAACTCGCAGATTAAAAATCCCTTTATTGTAAAATCTACGGAACATAATAAAGCATTTTTCAATAACAGTGATTGAATACATATTTATGAACTCAAATATATTTTATTAATAGTTATTATATTATATTATATTATATTTAATATTATATAAATTCAACAATTATAAGACATTTAAAAACATTTAAAAACAAGACACACATTTACTTTTACATAGTTTGTATTATTACTGTCAAACATAAATAATAAAATTAACTAATAACATTATAAAGATTATTTCTTAACGAGAACATAAAAACGTTATACATAAAACTGAAATAAAAGAAACGAAATTTTAATAATGATAAAATTTATATATATAATATATATAATAGCTTGTTGGTCAATGCAAAATGACAATTTCCCTTGTAATTATTAAATCATTGGACTAAGCCGGTATTTAAAGAAACATTTGAATAAATATATTGTTTAAATGTTAATTTAAAATTTTAAGTTATAAAAATATTTTATCAGAAAAGATGCTTATCCCAAAAATCGAAGCCTGCTTACTATCCGAAATGTTGATGATAGACAGAAAAAAAAACACATATCATTGGTCAGAATCTAAAAAGTTAAAATCATAAAGTAATAAACATTTTACCGCATATAAAAGATAATTCATTACTCCAAGCCCAACACCAAATCTTCTAGTAGACATACTAGATATCATACTCCATTTTTTAGTTCTACAGTTAAAAACTTCTGCACTATTTAAATAATTTTCACCATCATAACCACCAACCTTGAATTTATAATATAATTATAACATTATAACAGAAATTACTAATAAAGTAATAAGTAATATTGCAATATAACTTACAGCATATATACAGTAATTTATCACGCCAACTCCAAACCATTGTCGTTTAACTAACATTTTGCGTGTTGGTCTCCAATGAGGTGATTCAATGATAAATTTAGCACATTAACAGACTCAACAGTTGATTCAGTAGATTTACCACCCAAATATATTACAAAATTATCATTTACTACAGCTAAGCCACCAGCGTAACGTGGTGTGATCATTTTTGGTCCAGGCTGCCATTTATTGATTGTTGGGTCATACAATTCTGTACTATCTAATATTTCGCCATTGATATCTCGTCCACCAAGAACTAAAATAACCTGTTATAATTAAATTGTTAATTATATTGAAAACATAAATAAAATATAACAGAATCATACTTTATGTGTACCATCAGGCTGTATAGGTTTTGCCCGGATGTTATGTGGAATGTCGATGAGTTCTTCTAACTTAAGTAAATGAAATTGTAATGCTTCAAATACGTAATCTTTACCTGAAAAAATTAAAAATACATAAAATATAAATCAATCCGTAGTAAATCATATTGAGTAAATATACTTACATTCAGAACAATTAATAAGAAGAGGTTCGTTAACAACATTTTTTAATATGTAATCTTTCGATGTTAATGGTAAACGCACATGTTCCATTAATTGGGGCAAAACTTTTTTTCTGGAATCCAAATCATGTTTTACCCATCGAATTACACTTTCACATATCTATAACAATCAATATAGTTTTACTAATTAATTGTACTATTTTTATGTAAGTAGGTTACTTAATTTTTCCATCTGTAATAGGTACTGAAATTAATAATTGTAAATTTAACTTTGCATACTTTTTCTTCAGATGGAGCTGTAATCTCATCACTGGCGATCAACTTAACTATTTGTCCACGTGACAAGGACAGAAATTCTTCTCCTTCTACCACGTCTCTAAGAATCACATTATAACAATAATAAACACAAATTCCCTATAGAATCACAATAATATAATATTATAATATTTCGTACGAAAAGTGTTGTTTAAAATATAATTCTGATCTTGTTAACAATTTTGTACAGTCATGTAAATCAGCTATAGCAATAATCCCAATAACATTTGTGGGACATATTTGCGCCTGTAGAAAATCACAACATGCGTTTTTGACTTCTTGTAACTGCAAAAGATTTGATGCTGCTAACAAATCCTTGAGAAATAAACAAAAATAATTTAAATAATCTTTTCGTCTTTAATTATATAAAGCATTATCTATTATTACCTGTACATTTTGTTCAGTGATCGAGATTTTGCCAGAATAAACAAAGTCTATTAAGAGCTGTAGTGCACTAGATTCCAGCTGCCTGATAACAACAAGATCTTTGTTCTTTTTTGAAGAGCTTGTGAACATTGCGTAAAAATATGGACTAGCTGATGCCAAAACCACTTTATGACCAGATATAATTTCACCATCGTCTGTTTCTAGTTTAATATCACAAAGAACCTTATTTCTAAAAACAAAAACGTGTTACTAATATTTATTTAGCACTTAAGACTTCTTACTACATACTTCCTTAAGGATTGTAGCACTTCATTGATATCCGCATACGACGATTTCTTATACTCGTGTTTAGCTGATTCACATCGACTGGATTCCAGAATTCGCTTCGTATTTTACATTGCTAATAGTATAATATGTCCGGTACTTGGAAAACTTAGGTCTAATATCTGGTCTTAAAATTGATATTGAAGTCAATTCAAATGATTGATACGAATTATTTACAATACTGTGCAATATAAAATAATATAAACATAGACATTTTTTCAAATATAGGTATTTTAAATTAAATTAAAATTAAAATTAACAAAATCTATCAGGTCTATAATATTGTTCATCGCTAGTCTTTTCGAGGCATGTACAACAACTACCACAACTGAAAGAAAGCTGAGAACGTTTGAAAATAGAGTGTAGAGAAAAAATTGTGGGCCAATATTAGATGCTCATACAGGAGAATGGTGAAGAAGATACAAAAGAGAATTAAGGGAAATGTTAGAAATCAGAACGGTAACTAACTTCATCAAAGGCCAGAGAATACAATGGTTTGGACACATCATGCAGTGAGGAGGAAATGAATCACTCAGAGTAGCCCTTGAATGGGTTCTGCAAGCGAAGAGACCACGAGGTAGACCCAGAAAAAGATGACTGGATGGAGTAGATGAAGATTTGTTAAGGTTGGGAATTGAAAACTGGAGGGAGATAACACACGATAGGGACAGATGGCGTGAAATAGTGGTGATGGCCAAAACTCTTGAAGAGTAGTTTCGCAAAGAAGAAGAAGACCTTTTTATATACTTAAATAGTTTAAATTAATAATTCTAAAATGCTCAAAAAAAAAAACAAACAAAATTGTCGGCAAACATAGTTCATTATTTAAAGTATATAATATCGTGATATAATATTGAGAACAATTTTTTTTTATAATTATTAAAAATAATTTACTTACTATACTTTCCTAGTTAAATAATTTTATTTTTTTTTTGAAATTTGTATTGGACGCGTTAAAAAAATATATTTTGGGCATAAAGGTGGGCCCCCAAAATCAATGGGCCCCGGGACCGTGCCCCGCTTGCCCCCCCCCCACTTTATCCGGGCTTGCATAAATATAAACAAAAAAAATTGTGTTACGAATTAAGCGTCCGTTACAAAATATTATAAACAGTTTTTAGGTTTTTACAACGAACAAATAATTTAGTAAAATCAAATACGTATTACTTACTAATATAACAACTACGAAAACATCAGTGTGTGCAACTTGTGTTTTCGATATGAACAAACACCATATGAACATTATATAAAATAGCTGTGAAGAGCTAACAGCTGATTATAAATATATATATAAATGTGTGTGAGTGTGTGTGGATTTATATTGTAATTTTAGCAGTTATGTAGCCAGGGGGTGCTGAGGGGTTGCAGCCCCCCCCCCCCCCGAAATGTTACGAAAATTTAAAAATTATTTTAATGGTCTATGGTAGTCGCTCAAAAAGTCTTAAATTGTATTTAAAATATTTAAAAATGTACTACCTATACAGTGGCGTGCCCATGAATTTTAAATGGGGGGACACCATTTTTTTTAAAAAATAAAAAAAAAGAAAACGGATAAGTGGAAATCGCCTTGCTGTACAGTAGGCTACAATTAGATGACTGTAAATTAAAAGTCAATGATATACCTATATCATGTGTGCAAAAAACGGTTCTGAGCAGAGACAGTTTGGCAGCCTAGGGTACTGTATATTATATTATTTATATTGTTGTTATTAATATATATAGGTACATTTTTAACTACTAAATCATTTTAGAATCTAATGGTTTTACAATGGTTTTTATTTATTTTTTTATCCTGAATACAAATTATCATATATCATTGAATTCAAGTTTAATACAATCCATTATACATTGACCCACTTGTAACCTACTATACAGCAGAGTGACATCCACTTACCCGCATTTTAAATTTCAAGTTTGATACAATTTGTCGAAATTAAAACTTGAAATTATTAATAAAAAAAATTGTGCATAATATGTATTTTTAATATTTTTCAACTGCTATTGTAAAAATATATTAGGGGCCGTGTATTTTCATGCTTTTTGACCAAACAAATAAAATATATTGTTATATATTATATATATGCCACTGGATTACAGATAGGTATTGTGAGTGGCGGTTAAGGCGGTGGTCAATGCAATAGAAGAGTAATTCGCCACGTGCGTGTTATTTTAATTGCACAGATAAAAAAAGCACTGTGTATAAAAACGATTCCGAGCAATGACCAGTGTCTGTCGGCATATTATTAATATTTTCTTCCGGGAATCCTATTATTTATCATTTAATTCAATATAATATAACTAGGTACCTACGTTTAACATGTTAGTGTATAACTTTTGTTTATGATCACCCAAATTATCAACTAGATTCACTTTACTATACATAAAAGAAGTGAAAAACTAAAACGAAAGAATTTTTACTGCCTCAAAAAAAGATGACAGTCACAACATTTTTTTTTAAACACACGTCGTAACAAAATAAAATATTCATTTTATAGAACGAATGACAACATAATATGCGGCTTCAAGCTTATTTACCTAAATAATATTAGAGCCGGTACAAATAAAAATAATTAAGCATTTAGCTGATAATATGAATAGGTACTTGGTAATAGTTGTTGCAAAAAACACTATGGGCAACGGCTATTTGAGCATGTGTTACACGTAATAATAAATATTTTGTGCGGACTTTCGCGCTTACAACGGATGCATAAAAAATTGCACTGCGTTTTACGAGTACGTTACAAAAATATAAACACTTCTTAGATTTCTAAAACGAAAAAATAATACACACAACGAACAGACGTGCAGTCATGTTATAACAACATAAATGAAAAAAATAGGGTGTGGCACTTTTGTTTTCGATATTAGAAAAATCATAATACGTGGTGTTATAAAATAATAGTGATTAGCTAACTAATGATTATAATTATATTTCAATAAATGTGAGTTTGAGTGAGTGTGTGCTGGAATTATATAATTTATAAGTTATAGATATCGACAGCGGCACGACCAGTAATTGGAGGGGGCTCAAGCCCCAACACATTTTTATTTAAATTATAATTTAAAAGGAACATACTTTTAAGAATGGTATACTATTATATTTTGAGGGAGCTTTGAGTGATTTTGAGGGGGCTAAGCCCCCACCCCTATTTGCGCCACTGACGTTACTACATGTCTACATTGTCGTTCGAACTTTGATTGAACGAATCTTAATATAATATTTAAATATTAAATAATAATATATAATATAGGGACCTATACATACAATTTAAGTATAATACAATATGTGTGCTGCCATGGTTTTTATTTTTATATCGTTCGAAAATAGTATGAAATTAGATTGTATATGTACATTCTAATAATTACGTATAAGTAATATACTATAGTAATATAAACTAGTGTGGTACCAATCACCAGCTTAAAATATATCTAAATAAAAATCTTATCAAATATAAATTGTTTACAAAAAAAATCACATTAAGTAATGTACATACTGAAAAAATGATCAAAATGTCACCTTACCTACATAATAAAATTAATATTTCTTACCTTTATTAAAAATGGCGTGAGAGGTAGCTGTCGTCTTTCAGAAGAACAGGAAAAACGCACGGCTATACTGTAAAAAAATCTAGTCTTTAAAACATCTATGTGAGCTGCGTATTGTCTGAATGCTCTTTGTCTTTCGGTATTAAGTTGTTAGGACTTCCATGCACTACTAGCAACTAGTTGTTGACTGGACGTTCATGCTT
Source organism: Acyrthosiphon pisum (assembly GCF_005508785.2). NCBI lineage: Eukaryota > Metazoa > Arthropoda > Insecta > Hemiptera > Aphididae > Acyrthosiphon > Acyrthosiphon pisum. The sequence goes on along the minus strand of NC_042495.1, from coordinate 29,326,560 downwards.
CTAATCGATGATTATTTGTCTGGTGGGGTGAAATTGTTATTATAATTTTAATCAATGTAAGTGATTACATATTTTATTAACCTCGTTTATTTAATAAATTCATCAGTCTTATAAATGCAGGTTTTATTATCTAAATAATATATAACTAAGAAATACATCAGTTTTCAGAAGTAGGTTCTATCGCTTTTTTAAGTCCATCGGTATATGATTGACTAAAGATTGGTAAATTTTGGTTGAAAAAATTGTCCGTTTGCAATCCACATAAAAAAAAAAAAAAAAAAGTGGGTAAGTGGATGTCGCTCTGCTGTACAGTAGGTTACAAGTGGGTCACTGTATAATG
>NC_042495.1:29323849-29324776 GCF_005508785.2 Acyrthosiphon pisum | reverse complement strand
TTATGTCGTGGACACGCTTCCGGGAGCTGGTAGGTATATCTATTATGTATTTCACATATTATTTTATGATGTTTCCTGTTATAAGTAATTATCTAAACTATAGCTTAGCAAAAAAAATATTGATTTTTTTTCATGTGAATTATTGTATTTAATATTGATGACTTATATAGTGGATGATGTTATGCATACGTTAAAGTATATACATCAATTACCTATGCCAATTTTTTATGAGTGTCATTGGCCTGGCCCACTCTTCCAAGCACACGCCTATGAAGCTTATTAACACAAGTAAAGTTTATTTTTTACTTCTAATGTTAAATGCATAGTTCTAACCACGTAAAATGACGTTTCATACCGCTGTGGTGACGGTGGGTACAAAATATACAAACGACATATTATATAATATATTTAGGTTCCTATGCGAAAAAACTGTAACAAGACCACAATTCGTGGTATTTTACTCATTTAATATACCACCTTAGGCTGGAGTGGATAGTTGCTTGTACTCATACTGCAGCATACATCGTATATAAAGTCAGGTCCGGGTTAAGGATAAAATATATGACTGCCTATATAATATGCAATAATTTTATAACATGTTGATTATAACTAACTAAAATAATTGCAAATAATAATATACAATTTTTTCACACAAAACCTAATAACTGTAGACCCGATTTTTACTATCTATTAAGCGCTCAACGCAAAGCCCTAAAATATATATATAATATTAGTGTACATACAATATTGCAAATTTACATTCACCAGAACTAATTTCGTGTTGTTAACTTTCATAATATGTTTTTACCTACTTTTGCATACAACGTATGATTGAGATCATTATTCGATGGCATTAAGAGGACGTGTCACGGAAAAAAATCGATCGAAAAATTCCTTTAAAAACATGTTTGCCGGATCAAATAATAT
>NC_042495.1:29322217-29323799 GCF_005508785.2 Acyrthosiphon pisum | reverse complement strand
TGAGGCGGGCACTTGGAAGCGACACATAGATCAGACCATTAAAATACCAAATAGGGACTCAGGAGTGTTGGAAGCCGAATGTAGCGTAAACCCACCCGACCCAAGGGGGGAAATAGTTACAGAGGGGACAGGGAAGGATACAGACGGGCCAGACAGGGAACCCGAGACAATCTCAACCGGACGTGCTCGCCCGACTAGAATGAAAAGATCGCCCGACCGCTATACAACAGTAGATTTTAGGAAATAAAATCGACGCTACACGTTTATATGCATGTATACTTTTTTTTTCTATAACATAGACAAATTAGCATGTAAAATATGGTATACACGACAAAGACTATATATAGATGTTATACATAAAAAAAAAAAAAATGTAAAATTAGATGTAAGTTTTAGTCAGTAAGTAGAATAAGCACGGTCATATAAAATCAAAAGCTAATCAAATTATTTAATGTTAGGGGAGAGGTGTTGTATATCGTACTTCGATACAGTCATTATAATAATTTGATAATAATATACGCGGTGGGGACTGTCCACCGCGTACGACGCCGATCGGCATACACAAGCTAGTCGACGTTACGAGTTTACAATAAACGAATATATGTCTAGAACACCATACAAATTTGTGTTGTTTATTCCATAGTGTTGTATATGTAGAATACAACAATATTTATTACACAGATGAAGAATATAAGTTCAAAACCGTATAGGAAAACGTTTAATCTAATTTATCCTTTTATAGATCAACTAATTGCTATACGTAAGTATAAGTTACAAGTTACTTGCACCTAATGTTATATTTTAATTTGTATAATGTATATATGTATATCGTACCACCCACATTCGATAATATTGTTCGTTGTCATTAGTTGTCTCGTGTTTTATTTTAAGGTTATATATTTATTACACAGATGAAAAATATAAGGTCTAAACCATAAAGGAAAACATTTAATCTAATTTATCCTTTTATAGATCAACAATATATTCAAAGTAAGTATTAGTTACAAGTTACTTGCACCTAGTGTTGTATTTTAATTTGTATAATGTATATATGTATATCGGACCACCCACCTTCCAAAATATGGTTTGTTGTCATTAGTTGTCTCGTGTTTTATTTTAAGGTTATATATTTATCACACAGATAAAGAATATAAGGTCAAAACCGTAAAGGAAAACGTTTAATCTAATTTATCATTTTATAGATGATCATCAAATTCTAAGTAAGTATAAATGACAAGCTACTTGCACCTAGTGTTATATTTAATTTGTATAATGTATAATGTGCTTACATAAAGACGATAAATTATATTACAATAGGTAATAGGTACAAATTGAAATATGCAATACATAATACATAATATTACATAATATGTAGTGTGATCCCTAAATCGTTACAATGTAAATACCTATCTCCTATCACGTAGTTTCTATTGTAATATTGATATAATATGACATTTCATTAATTGGAAAGTGTGGAAATCGTCATACTGAAATTAATCTTGGCATGATACCTACTTGTAATAATGTAAATCACACGAATTTGGATAATTTGTTAGAATATTTATTTTATCACTTATAAGTT
>NC_042495.1:29315438-29321726 GCF_005508785.2 Acyrthosiphon pisum | reverse complement strand
TTTACCTAGATGGTACACTCATACTTTAGTGTAAGATATAGTTTCTTTATTTGACAGTATAAGCGTGTGATTTGAATGTATACTTGTACATGATCTTACCGAGTAACAGTTAAATACACACAATAATAATACGAATTTCAACTATGTATATTATATTACAACCAATGGCAGCCATTTATAAATAAAAAATAAAGTTTCTGTTTCCACCGTGAATCTCATGATTTCTGTTACAATATCAGAAAATACTTTCATATTGAACATCTAGACGATTAGAGGAATCGCTATTTTAATTTTTTAGGTCATAGTTTTTGTTATTTTTGAAATGCAGCGTTGAATGAGTGAGTGAGTGCATGGTAATTTGCTTCTTTATATATATATATATACCAAATACCACCTTCATTCATCGCTACATCTTAAAAAATACAAAACGCATGAACTTAGAAGTTGTATGAACCTCAAACACTTAAATTTTGGAATAGTGCTTAATCTTATGATTTATATGTGCAATAAAAATCTTCCAATATTCTGATATTAAAGATATTGTCAAACAGGGATCTTGAGATACACTGTGGAAATTGAAATTTTTTTTTTGTCTAAATTTTTGCAATTGTTTACAGATTTTAATAGACATTAGTCAAACTAAAAATGTATATAATTTCTTTTTTGTATATAAAACCATATGTATGTGTATAGCTTATATACTCAAAAACAACTCCATTGAATAGGGCAAAAATATCAGAGATTATTTTTAAAAGTGTATGAAAAGTTTATAGGGGAAGTAGCTTAAATCGCATTAAAAAAATACTAATTTTCATTTTAATTTTTCAAATTTCCAATTTATTTCATATAATATATAGGAACACTAACACAAGCATTGTGCTAAATTAATAATTTAAATATGATAATATATTTATATATTGTAATTACGTAGGTCCACAAGTATTTATAGTGGATTATATTGAAGTATAAAAACCATAACAAACTGAGATTTATATATAATTTAATTTACAATTTATAGATGATCTCTTGAACGATGGGCTAAGATTAGCGTTTTTTAAAAATAACTTCAGTAAGTTTACATGTCTAATTATTAAAAGTGTTATATTTTATTAATAAATAACATATACTATTATACTGTGGTCATTGAATCCATAATATTATATAGTAATATAGATGATTAAGGTGGTTCCAGTCAGTCAATAAAAAATATTTTAGACCCTCCGACGTGACAAGATTGTGGGACTTTAGACGGTTCGATTTTAACACTGTAGAAATAATTTCTGTACATAATTTTAAAGAGAACGGTGGGAGCTTTTTCTTAAAGTTTGAACTTTTAACAATTTTATAATATTTATAAATTTCAGTTTTTGTGTATTTTTTTGCTCCCATAGCTGATCTAAATCCACTGTATTCCTGATAGTACTTATTGGCTTAGTGTATAATAAAAACCTAGCTTGTACAGAAATGATTCATAGCCTAAATTCGAGGAGAAGTCTGAGGGTCTTAATTATACTAAGCTACTCCATTGCACCATGCTTAATTAATACTTAAAATAATATTATATGATTTTTATGTTGTAATTATTACAATTATTTGTAGTTGATTATATTGAAATATACAAACAGTAAATAATATTTCACTTTGTAACTGTTTTTATATATTATATAAAAATATATACTTTTATAGGCAATAAATTCGTTCAGCTTTCGGTAGGAGAGTTAAGACCAATACTGGATACATTGTGTAAGTTTACATAACTTCTTACCGGCTATAACATAGTTATAATAATATAATATTACATTTTATTATTTAATAATAAATGTATATATTACATTGTTATAATTCGGCATCAGGGAAGAGGGAATTAATTCAGTATGAGATGGTATATAATAAATTGTAGTCTTGTTGTATACTTTCTTAGTAATATAACGATCACACGTACTAACAATAGTACAAGAAGAAATGATATTATATAGTATTGTATAGTACAAGTAGTTGTAAAAAACACTTTTTACACCAAAATTATTATGTGTGGCTGTACCTAATATGTAGGTAGTTAATGTTAGTGTGCCGTTTTCCTCCTACGTGGTATGATTAATACGACACACAGATTTTCAATACAGTCTCTCAATATTATAATTAAAATATTACAAATCATCATAATTATAATGTTACAAGCACGTCTTACCGTTCATGTTCCTTCCAGTTGTTTTATTTTATACCTACACATACATTTTTATAATATATATTTATATAACCTAGTGTATACTAAAATCTTATGTTATATGATATATTAGTTCTTCATATTGATGCTAATAGTAAGTAGTTTTTGTAAATGATAATATATAATAATAATTATTGAATGTTTAATGCCTTTATAATCCATGTATATTTATTACTGCGTATTATGCAGGTGTCTATGCAAATATAAAATGTAGCATTTATAAAGTAACAATAAACACTTATGTGAACCTAATTAAAATCATTTCAGATACACTGGCTCCGTTTGTTTATAATTATCGTGACGACAATCCTTTAGGTAGATAATTATTAAACTGGTTACAAACCCATAAAACATAAATTTCACATGTTACAAAATAATTTATTATTATTATATAATAAATTATAATAATTTACTCGTATAATCTTTAACTATTTTTCTGTAGGTACTATAATTATATTCAACTAAAAATAAAAAAATTGTATCCAATTAAACTGTTATTTTGTTATTTTTTTAAAGATGCGTCAACGTATTGTGAGGCATTCAGCGCCCTTCCAAGGTAAATATTACTTTAATAATATAAACTACCTAGGTACCAAATATTAACCAAGAAGTTGATAAATATATATATTATGATAAACTTGACTGTGTATCATATAATACACAGGATGTGTAACGGGTAGATCTGACATATAAGATAAGTTTTGTTCTAATCATTATTTTAATTTTAATTTTTTATATATTATATAATTTATAGTCACTTGCGTTACACGGATAGTATAACATTTTGAGTTGTATATTTTTTTTTTTATCTTACTATAAGAACAATTTTAATGGTGAATACATTTATCGAAGTCAAGTAACTAGTTTATTTTTCAGAATTTGTTTAAATATGGATATTTATTTTTGATTAAATTAATTTAAGAACTTTTTTTTTGTCTGGCCTTCCTGTTAAACTTTGTATATTTATTATTTATGTAGTTTTTGAAGATTTATTAAAGTAGTTCCTATGAGAGTTGATCAGTTTTTGATATCCCTGTTTTCACAATTTTTTTTTTTTCAAGTTATCTTATCTATTTGTGTGTAGTTCCCGCGAAAACGGTAGTGACTGAATTTTACTGTGTAGAACTTCTTTGATTGTTTTATGGTATTATCAGTTTCTCGGAACTACAAAAACACAGTTATGACAACTTGAAAAAAAAAATGTGAAAACAGAGATACGACCTATTTCACTGCGGTGGGTGATTTAATTGCTTAAGAATTTCATATTTTTACTAAAAAAAAACATTTTAATAGAATGTAAAATTATCAAAACTCATGTTCTTACCTACCTATTGAATTTAGTTGCGTATCTTCTTTATTCAATAAAAATTTATAATTGTTAACCTAGTTATAATACATACAAGTTGTAGTTGGAGAAATTAAGCAGTTAGGGGAGGGGGAAGGTCTTAGGTGAAATAATGATTGTTAACAACGATGTGTTAAGGAAATACGTGGTGTAAAATTAACACACGGGGTTGACGACCTATTTCAATGAACGAAGGGACGCAGCTGGTAGTACCGGTTGCTGGTCTTTTGTAGGAACGACGGTTCAATGGTCCGTTACATGACCCAATATCCTTCGATGAATCGATATGGGTTTAAATACAGGTGTTGATTTAAGAGGGACTGTAAGTGAATATATGTATGTGTGTGTGTTTTGGGAAATTATGAATTTGTATTTCCTTGAAGGAAGTGTGCATAAAATCGTCTTACTACTGTAGTATACCTACCTAATGTTATTTGGATGGTCTATAGTGTAGATGTATTTATATTTTATCACTAACCTTATGCGACGGTTTTTGTAATAATTCTCTGCATCTGGTTTATGTTCCTCCGGGGTAGTGTTTGACGGTCGGTATCACGGCGACAATACATGTATATTGGTTCGTAAGGCTTATAAAATATTATGTGTGTGACGCTCCTTTCAAGAGCCTCGTTGTGTTTGGTAATAATAACCCGTGTTTTAATTATTGTGATTGTGACTATTATCGTATGCTCTTAGAAATCCCTACACAGCAGTCGTACATAGTCGACGGCAAACCGAATGTAATTTAAATTATTGAGCACTTAAAATTATGCTTATGTATTCTAAATAAATTAATGTAATTATGTAATGCTTATGATAATATTATAAACTAGGTTTTTCTCTTAGAAATCCCTACACTTACAGCATTCGTACACAAGGGTTGTATAGTAGGGGAGTATTTATATAGATAAATTAAAAGAAGAGACTAAGTAAATTTGGTGAGTAATAAGGGATAATTAATTATGTGGTCATACTGAATGTTGAAATGATTCAATATACATATACGTCTGAATTGATGTTGGTGGATACTCCTCTGAACAGCAAAGAAAGTGTATCGTGACGCTGACTAGCGTGGACGTTGTGCATCGGGTGGTCTTGTGGAAAAAACTGTTCGGCGCGTCGATCCCGTAGGGTTCTTATATAATGTGACTTTGGTGTGATCCCTTCTTCTGGTGCATCGATGTCTGCGTTTACGTATTGATGTGTTTATGACTTTCTGTCTTCAGTCGTATGACAAAGGTGCCGCTGGTAGGTAATTTATTGTGTTATGATGTCCCTACGTCTATATCGGAAATTTGTCGTCTGAGTCTTGAAGTATATTATGAGTTATAATGTGATGTAATCTGGCGCCGTTGATAATTGATAGTTTTGTTTTTACTAAACGTCTGGTTGGAGAGGTGTTGAATATTATTTATGTTTTGCATGTATCGTGTGTGGTGTATGAGGGAGCGTAAATATATACCTAATGCGTATATATGTGTATGTTTATTGAATCACCCCACATTCAGTACGGTCCACCATTTATTAGTTATCCCATGTTTTTATTTAAGTCTGAATATTATATATTACAAATTGCACACAAATCGATTTTGCACTGTGTCCCCACAGTGCTTATTATAAGTTGAATATCATATAAACGTTATTGACGGTTTTTGCTTAATGTTAATGATTGTTATATAATATGAAATGTATTAAGTTTACAATATTGTTATGTATGTTATATATGATTTGTTACGTGTAACACATGTACAAGTGGATAGATATGTATATAATTTAATTAGTTTTACAATATTGGTGAATTATTATTTTAATATTTAGTTTAATATTTAAATAGTTGTATCGTATACCTTTTGGAAATAATTTTATAATATTAAGTATCCGATTGATGTATAAGTGACCAAAGTCGATACATAAAAGTAAGAGGTGCTAATATGATAGATAATGATATGATTCTTATTGTGAGTTTATACAATATATGGGCAAAGTTTAATAATAACAATGATTAAATCTAGTTAAGTTCTATGTGATGGAATAGTGTACAGCTAGGGTTTTTATTATACTATTCTCAAATTGATTCTTAATTTTAATTAAGATATACTTGGTGCGAATTAATCTATTTTTTGATTTAAATAATATTTTTAATTTTACAATATCTTAATATTTTATACAATGATGTGCTTATTATGTGTTTTTTGTTAGTATGTTTTGATAATACAGTTCAAATATGTTTAGTAAAAATGTTGTACAAAGTGAATAGGATTTTTCATAAGCGTGGTATTTTAGATATTATTGTATATTTTGTACTGTGGATAAAAAGTAAGGAGATGTGAAATATAATGGGAAAAAATATTATATTTGGATTCTTGAAAGGTGTATGGTTTTGTTAATTTTTTTGATTATGAAGGTTAAGGAGTGTTTTGTGTTATATGTTTGGAATTTTAAGCTTAAATATATTTTTACGAACTGATCTACTCTGTCTTAGGAATTATAGGCTTGGCGAGGAGTACTTGAAGTAGGTGTGGTTCCTGTCGTTGAGCTGAAAGTGGCTGGTGTTGTTGTGGTTGTGATCCATGCAGTTGAGCTTGGAATGGCCGATGTTGTTGTGGTTGAGATAGTGGGTGTTGTTGTTGTGGTTGGAATTATTGCATTTTGCGTAGATATTATGCTTAATGTTTTTGTATTTGAATTTGTTTTTTCGTTAGTCCAGTATTTTGTTGTA
>NC_042495.1:29313229-29315388 GCF_005508785.2 Acyrthosiphon pisum | reverse complement strand
GTATAAAATCGATTTGTATTATAGGTAGTTTGAGATTTGTATAATTTAAAATATTTAGCTTTCTGGATTTTGTTGATTTTAAATGCCGATGTCTATACTTCACGATTATTTTGTAAAATATTTTTCTAGTGCAATATTATTCTTGTTAGTAATTTACTTAAATTTAATGTTAATTCAATAATAATATAAGTAATAAAATAAAATAAAGTTGAATAATATTTTTAGTATATAGGTTTAATTTGTAGGTGCAATAATTTTTAGAGTTTATCATAATATATTAATATTTTTATAAAGTTTGGTTAATATTTAGCAAATTATTTATTTAGTTATTTTTATTAATTAATTTTTTTTTTTTTTTAGGTATTAATTTTTGGTAGTTTTTTTTTTTTTGTTGTAGTGACTTATGGCTAAAGTTAAAGAAATTAATGTAGACATATAGTAACTAGTACTATAGTTAATTAAAAATAGTTAAATATTATATTTTATTTGGTATTGCCTATATGCTGTCACAGAGGTGATAAATTTGTTATTGTTAATTTTTATAATATAAGGTATAACGTAATACATAATATACTTTTATAAAATATTATTAAGTATGATATTCCGTTATGATTCATAATTAAATATAGTTCAATATGTTATAAAAAGCTTACTATGGTGTTTAAGTAATAAAATGTATTAATTTCTAATGTGGTGAATGTTTTTGGTAAAATAAAATAAAATAAGTATATTATTGTAAGATGTAATATTATTTAATTAGCTTGTTTGATTAAGTTTTATTTAAAGTTCGATGTCTAATGTGTTTATAAAATTAAGAATAATCAAAAAGATTTAATGATTTCATTTTTTCTTTAATATTTTAATGATATTTTGAATTTAAATATATTGTAGTCATTTATAAAGGTTTAATAAAATAGTAATTCTAGTTGTGTGTAATTCATTTATTTAATTAAATATTATGTATATAAACCCTGTGTGCAAAATATTTTCTCATAGACATTACATATTAGTCATATTGAGATATGCGAAGTTGATAATTATGTCTCAGAGACTACTCTGAGACACTACCGTGACGCTTAATGCCGGTTTTGCGAAGTTAGTGCATGAGATGTCGCAAAACAATCATCTATGTTTTATCAAATTGTAACTTCCATGAGAAATTAGTTTGAGATATCGCATAGACTTCGCATAAACTGAACAAAGTCTAGGGAAAAAAAGCAAAAAAATGTATTCACGGTAATTTGTCCGCCGATCGATTCACGAAGATTCGAACCAGCTACCCTTACATTTATGGACCTACGCCTAACCTATTGGGACACTACCTATCAAGATGAATAGAGGATTGTAATATGGTGTATATAAAATATATAAGCAGTCAGAAGGTATATATTAGTAATAGTAGGTAACTTTTTCGCATTATCGGAAATTCCACGTACCCCCCCTCCATTTTGTGGTACCTACAGCAATAACTAATAAGGATTCCAACTAATAAGACAATTTTTTTGTTTTTTAAATGCCCTGAGGCTTTATATTATTTAAACGACCCAAAGGTCTTTATAAATATGTTTGACAATTATACATATTTTACATACTAGATAATATAAATTATATATATATTACACGTTGATGGAGTCACTTCCAATGAAGTGCCTCCTGTCTTAATCTAAAATCTTAAGCTAAGTCGTATGGTTTCAGACGCTTAAGACGTCTGATATCCTTGGAGTTATCTAATAGTTGGATGGCCAATGGTTTGACATGGTGATCTAGCCTCGTCTCGTGTTTGCGAGCAAACCTTTGGATTTCGTCTGCTATTGTAGGCAGCATCATATCACGGTGAATTGCGTTGTTTCTTTCGAACCGATAGGCTGCAGTGATGGTCCGAAGGACAATGTTTTGACAGCGTTGTATTACATCGATGTTAGACTTACTGGCACAACCCCACAATTGAATGCCATATATCCAGATCGGTTTTATTATTGCTACGTACAGTAGACGTTTGTTTTCGATGGTTAACTCGGAGTGAGGTCCGACTAACCAATAAAGTTTTCTCATTTTTTCTTTAATCTGAATTTTTTTCTGACGGACGTGATGTTTCCAGTTTAGACGAGGGTCAAGGTGCATTCCAAGATATTTTGCTGAATCTTTTTGTGGGATTGGTT
>NC_042495.1:29310675-29313129 GCF_005508785.2 Acyrthosiphon pisum | reverse complement strand
TACACTAAGCCAATAAGTACTATCAGGAATACAGTGGATTTAGATCAGCTATGGGAGCAAAAAAATACACAAAAACTGAAATTTATAAATATTATAAAATTGTTAAAAGTTCAAACTTTAAGAAAAAGCTCCCACCATTCTCTTTGAAATGATGTACAGAAATTATTTTTACAGCGTTAAAATCGAACCGTCTAAAGTCCCACAATCTTGTTACGTCGGAGGGTCTAAAATATTTTTTATTGACTGACTGGAACCACCTTAATCATCTATATTACTATATAATATTATGAATTCAATAATCACAGTATATGTTATTTATTATTAAAATATAACACTATTGATAACTAGATATGTATACTTACTGAAGTTATTTTTAAAAACCGTTAATCTTACATAATCGTTCAAGAGATTGGCTATAAATTGATAAATTAAATTATATATAAATCTCAGTTTGTTATTGTTTTTATATTTCAATATAATCCACTACAAATACTTGTGGACCTACGTAATTACAATATATAAATATATTATCATATTTAAATTATTAATTTAGCACAATGCTTGTGTTAGTGTTCCTATATATTATAAGAAAAAATAAATAGGAAATTTGAAAAAATTAAAATGAAAATTGGTATTTTTTTTAATGTGATTTAAGCTACTTCCTCTATAAACTTTTTATACACTTTTAAAAATAATCTCTGATATTTTTGCCCTATTCAATGGAGTTGTTTTTGAGTATATAAGCTATACACATACATATGGTTTTATATACAAAAAAGAAATGATATACATTTTTAGTTTGACTATTGTCTATTATAATCTGTAAACAATTGCAAAAATTTAGACAAAAAAAAAATTTCAATTTCCACAGTGTATCTCAAGATCCCTGTTTGACAATATCTTTAATATCAGAATATCGGAAGATTTTTATTGCAAATATAAATCATAAGATTAACCACTATTCCAAAATGTAAGTGTTTGAGGTTCATACAACTTCTAAGTTCATACGTTTTATATTTTTTAAGATGTAACGATGAATGAGGGTGGTATTTGGTATATATATATATATATATATATATATAAAGAAGCAAATTACCATGCACTCACTCACTCATTCAACGCTGCATTTCAAAAATAACAAAAACTATGAACTTAAAAATTGAATTAGCAATTCCTCTAATCGTCTAGATGTGCAATATGAAAGTATTTTCTGATATTGTAACAGAAATCTTGAGATTCACAGTGGAAACAGAAACTTTTTTTTTGATTTATAAATGGCTGCCATTGGTTGTATATTATAATATACATAGTTGAAATTCGTATTATTTTTTTGTGTATTTAACTGTTACTCGGTAAGATCATGTACAAGTATACATTGAAATCACACGCTTATACTTTCAAATAAAGAAAATATATCTTACAACTAAAGTATGTGTGTACCATCTAGGTAAAATGGTAACTGGTACATTGCAGCATATTAAGTGACTGAAAGGGATGGGTGAGCACATTCTGAGGGCTCCCGGTGGACCGTGGGTATGGGACCCATCAGGGAGTCGATCATTGAGCTATTTCCATCGAATAAGTGACAAGTAGTAAATACCAGTAATTGGGCAGAAACTCTATACACAACCTCTATCATTTTATTTTAGACACTCGAAAGATTTTGTATTTTGCGCACATCTAACTTATAAGTGATTAAATAAATATTCTAACAAATTATCCAAATTTGTGTGATTTACATTATGACAAGTAGATATCATGCCAAGATTCATTTCAGTATGACGAATTCCACACTTCCCAATTAATGAAATTACATAATATATCAATATTACAATAGTAACTAAGTGATAGGAGATAAGTATTTACATTGTCACAATTTCGGTATCGCTCTACATATTATGTATAATAATGTATTATGTAGTGCATATTTTAATTTGTACCTATTACCTATTGTTATAAAATTTATCATTTATATGTAAGCACATTATACATAATACAAATTAAATATAACACTAAGTGCAAGTAGCTTGTAATTTATACTTACTTAGAATAAGATGATCATCTATAAAAGGATAAATTAGATTAAACGTTTTCCTTTACGGTTTTGACTTTATATTCTTTATCTGTGTGATAAATATATAACTTTAAAATAAAACACGAGACAACTAATGAAAACGAACCATATTCTAGAATGTGGATGGTCCGATATACATTTGTACATTATCCAAATGAAATTATAACACTAAGTGCAAGTAACTTGTAACTTATACTTACTTTGAATATATTGTTGATCTATAAAATGATAAATTACATTAAACGTTTTCCTTTACGGTTTTGACCTTATATTTTTCATCTGTGTAATAAATATATAGCCTTAAAATAAAACACGAGTAAACTAATGGCAACAAAAAATATTATGGAATGTGGGTGGTACGATATACATATATACATTAT
>NC_042495.1:29308021-29309412 GCF_005508785.2 Acyrthosiphon pisum | reverse complement strand
CGAACCATATTTTAGAATGTGGGTGGTTTGATATACATATATACATTATACAAATTAAAATATAACACTAGGTGCAAGTAACGTATAACTTTTACTTACTTAGAGTTATTAGTTGCTCTATAAAAGGATAAATTAGATTAAACGTTTTCCTCTACGGTTTTGACCTTATATTCTTCATCTGTGTAATAAATTTATAAACTTAAAATAAAACACGAGACAACTAATGACAATGAACCATATTATGGAATGTGGGTGGTCCGATATACATATATAGATTATACAAATTAAAATATAACATTAAGTTCAAGTAACTTATAACTTATACTTACTTAGTAGATTTTGTCGATCTATAAAAGGATAAATTAGATTAAACGTTTTCCTTTACGGTTTTGACCTTATATTCTTCATATGTGTAATAAATATATAAACTTAAAATAAAACACGAGACAACTAATGACAACGAACCATATTATAGAATGTGGGTGGTCCGATATACATATATACATTATACAAATTAATATATAACACTATGTGCAAGTGACTTGTAACTTATACTTACTTTGAAGATTTTGTTGATCTATAAAAGGATAAATTAGATTAAACGTTTTCATTTACGGTTTTGACCTTATATTCTACATCTGTGTAATAAATATATAACCTTAAAATATAACACGAGACAACTAATGACAACGAACCATATTATGAAATGTGGGTGGTTCAATATACATATATACACTGTACAAATTAAAATGTAACACTAGGTGCAAGTAACTTGTAACTTATACTTACCTAGAATTTTTAGTGGATCTATAAAAAGATAAATTAGATTAAACGTTTTCCTTTACAGTTTTGACCTTATATGCTTCATCTGTGTAATAAATATATAACCTTAAATAAAACACGAGACAACTAATGACAACGAACCATATTATGGAATTTGGGTGGTCCGATATACATATATACATTATATAAATTAAAATATAACACTAGGTGCAAGTAACTTATAACTTATACTTACCGAGATTATTTTGTTGATCTATTAAAGGATAAATTAGATTAAACGTTTTCATTTAAGGTTTTGACCTTACATTTTTCATCTGTGTGATAAATATATAACCTTAAAATAATTCACGAGTAAACTAATGACAACGAACCATATTATGGAATGTGGGTGGTCCGATGTACAGATATACATTATATAAATTAAAATATACCACTAGGTGCAAGTAACTTGTAACTTATACTTACGTAGAATATCTAGTTGATCTATAAAAGGATAAATTAGATTAAACGTTTTCCTTTACGTATTTGACCTTAAATTTTTCATCTGTGTAGTAATATATAAACTTAAAATAAAACACGAGACACGAATGACACGAACCATATTATGA
>NC_042495.1:29307764-29307921 GCF_005508785.2 Acyrthosiphon pisum | reverse complement strand
CGTTAACTTTTACACAACTTTTACCGACAAGCACTAAATCTGAGCATTCGGTACGGACACGGCATCCGTCACAAAAACCGTACCGCTACTGAATTAAGATCGGGCCGCGACAGATTAAAACCCTGTCCCGGCTATCAATGCTAGCGGGAAACAGTCG
>NC_042495.1:29306359-29307714 GCF_005508785.2 Acyrthosiphon pisum | reverse complement strand
TTGCCAAAATTTGTTGGTAAACTTACCTATATTTATATAAATCGCTAAAAGGTTAGCATTACTCCATGTATGACGAAGCAGACATTTTTTCACACGAATGTATAAAATATAAATAACAAATGTAATACAATATAATATATTTACTAGTTTAAGGATTTATTAATCCCTTCTGCAACCTATCTGGTCATACGGAATCGCTCTCTGGGGTACCACTAAACCATCGAACACTAGAACCATACAAGCATTCCAAGCCATCTGCCTCCACATGATTGCTAAAGCCCCTTGGTACGTCACAAATGTTGCTCTTCATAATGACCTCCAAATCCCCACCATCAAACATACAGCTATCAAATATTATCTTCGCCTGCACTCCAATATGGAACATCACTCAAACCCCCTCATCGCTCAACTTCATACCAACGCTCTTTCAGACAACCCAGCCAGACGCCTCAATCGTGAATGACCCAGAGATCTTCTCAACGCACATTAAACTCAACGTGTTTATTACTATCTCTCCCTAAATTACCACCCACGTAGGAATTTCTAATGTGAAACTCCTACTCATTGTCTTTTTCTCACTGCCTCATTTTATATTCTTTCATTCACATTTACTTATTGTACCATTTTTGTATAGATTGTAAATTTTCACAAATAAACGACATTTAAAAAAAAAAAAAAAAAGGATTTATAATTTATACTATATACCTTTTAACTAATTAAAGTATAAAGTATGTTAGGTTAGTATGTAAATGATTGCTGGAAAAATAATTTATAAAATACAGACTTAGTTACTAAAGCATATTTTTATTGAGTATATTAAGTAGGTACTAGTTTATACTATTCAATTAATTAAAAATTAAATAACAAAGTCTAATTTCTTTTTTGTCTTAGTTATTTGATTTAGAACTTCTTCTGGAGTTACTATTATTTCTCGGTGAATATTTAATAATGCCAATCCATTTAATCTATTTTGACTCATTGTATTTCTTAAATAAGTCTTCAACCTACGAAGAGTTGAAAAGGACCGTTCAGCTGTACATGTTGTCACTGGCAATGTTACTAATATTTTAATTAATTTATAAACATTTGGAAATATTAAACTATCACAGACGTCTAAATACTCTAAAATGTTATTAGGTTTATTTATAGTTTTTAAAAAAGAATGCCACATTTTAACTTCTTCATAAACTTGTTTTATGTCTTCCAAATCTTCTTTATAAAACTCAGTGAGTTTTTCAACATCATTTATATTTATTTCATTTTCAAAATTTATAATACATTGAAATCCAGTAAAAATATGTTTATGGGTTTACAAACCGGTCTTCAATGCTTTGAAAAAATGTATCTAGGGAATG
>NC_042495.1:29301477-29304282 GCF_005508785.2 Acyrthosiphon pisum | reverse complement strand
TGCGTCTTGTTTTTATGAGGTCTAGGGCGTAAGAAAATTGCCGTAGCCTCCCGCTGAGTATATTGAGCAGAAATTGGGGAGTCTCAGCATTGATACGTGGTCTTTAACTACTACTGCAGCTCCAACACCGTTATCAGTTTTGGAGCCGTCGGTGAATATTTCAGTGTGGTCACAGAGATCGGAGGTGATTGATTGTAGGTGTTGTTTAAAGACTATGGGTGGGGTATCATTCTTAACTAGTTCGCTAAGTTCGCTGTTTACATAGCTGTTGAATAGCCAAGGGGCCGTCAGAGGGATTTCATTTTTAATAACATCTGGGTGCGGGAAATGGGTGTCGTCTAGGAAGTCCGTGATTTGTTTCGATACTTTGAGATTGTTTTGGGTGCGTCTAATTACAAGCAACATGGTACTATGTACCCTCCTGATGTCGAGTGGTGCGACTCCGGCTATGTTGAGGACGCTGGGAATTGGGCTGGAGCGAAAAGCTCCGGTGACTAGTCTTAAGCCCGTGTTGTGAACGGTGTCTATCATTTTGAGAGCGGATGTCTTAGCTTTTATGAACAGAAAAGAGTTGTATTCGAGCTTGGATAGGATGAGTGCCTTATATATTTGTAGTAGGCTGGAAGAGTGGCTACCCCAAGACTTGTGAGCGAAGCATTTCAGCGTATTGATTCTTATGAGCGATTCCTTTCGGATAGCCTTGAGATGAGGTATCCATGTGTTTTTTGAGTCGAACAGTATACCTAATATTTTTATGGACTTTTTGATAGGGATGGGTATATTGTTCATTGTTATAGTGGTGGTACCAATGTTCCTTTTATTGGTGAAAAAAATGCACTGGGATTTTTCAACCAAAAAGGAGAAACCAGATACGAGTGACCAGTCCTGCAGTGCTGTTAGCGTGTCCTGCAAGTGTGTTATGGTTGTCTTGGGACTAATGCTTCTACAGAAAAGGTTGAAGTCATCAGCGAACAGTGTACATTTTACGGGGGGTGCTATAGCTTGTGGTAAATCATTGATTGCTAGGAGAAATAGAGATACCGATAGAGTGGATCCTTGGGGTACACCATTATGTTGTGTGTATAATTTGGACGATTTGCCGTTGCACCTAACTTGAAAGGTTCTGTCAGTCAAGAAGTTCTTTATGAAATTGAATAATTTGTCAGTCGATATTATATTTGACAGGATTTTTAATATGTGAGGACGCCATGCAGTGTCGTAAGCTTTGGATATGTCGAGGGCTATGAGGCCCATCACTTGTTTCGTTTCGAAAGTAGAATGGATTTCTGCTTGTATATTATGTAGTGTGTTGCTTGTACTTCTATGTCTACGAAAGCCGTTCTGGCGAGGGTCGAGCAGATTGTTTTTTTCCAGAAACCATCTAAGTCTGGAGTCGATGATTTTTTCCAATATTTTAACCATGGTATTGAGGAGTGATATTGGTCTATATGATTTGGTTTCGAATTTGTTTTTGTTTGGTTTGAGTATCGGAATGACTATAGAGTGTTTCCATTTTTTAGGTATTTCTCCGGATGACCATATTTTATTGAATACCATGACAATTGAATCCAGGGCAGAAATGGGTAGGTTGTGGATGAAGCAATACGGTATCCCGTCTGGTCCTGGAGCGAGTCTAGTGCACTTTGATGTAGCTCTGACCATTTCAGCTAGTTGGATTGGGGAGTTGAGTTTTGTCTGCTCGTCTAGATTGGGGTTAATGCAGGATGTATAGTGTTGGTTTCTCATGTGAATGTTGTTATTAAGGAACGTTGCATTGTAGTTTTCGTCCGAACTATTTAGATAGAAGATTTCACCCAAGAGGTTGGGTATTTCGTCGGGATCAGTACATAATTCTGTGTCTTTCATGATCTGTATGCTATGATTCTTGGGGTGACCACGGATTGCCCTTACTCTGCGCCAAATTGTGGATGGGTCCGCCTTGGGCCCCAGACCGGAGGAAAACAATTTCCAAGATTTGGCCTTGCCGCTTTTAACAAGGTAACGGGTTTTAGCTCTGAGTTGTTTCAGTTTTATATAGTCAGAGGTGCTTTTTGAGATTTGGAATGTTTTAAGTGCTAAGTTCTTTTTTTTGATTGAGTCCCTTATTTCTTCGCTCCACCAGGGTACTTGGTTCTTCTTACGCGGGTTTATGGATTTTCCTATTGAAATTTCTGCGGCCTTGGTAATGGAGTCGGAGATAAACGTGATATCATCGTCGATTGAGGTGGAATCCGACTGTGTGTTCTCCAGCATGAAAGTGTCAACTAGGTTGGAAAAGAATCCCCAGTCTGGGTTTTTTAACAGCCATCTGGGGGTGGAAGATGTAGATAGGGTCTTGGTGGAGAGTAGGGTCATAAGAATCGGTAGGTGGTCGCTGTCGTATATCTCCTGTAAAACTGACCAAGAAATTCTTTGGGCTAGCGATGAACTTGAGATAGACAGGTCAATTGCAGAGAAAGTGCCATTTGAAGGGTTGAGCCTAGTTGGTTGGCCTTTGTTGAGAAGTGCTATTGAGTCACTATCTAGAATTTTTTCGATTGATTTGCCTCGGGTGTCCGTTTTTTCAGATCCCCAATGGACACTATGGCTATTGAAGTCCCCGAATAAAATGAAGGGTTTGGGTAGTTGTGTGATGATGTTGTCTAGGTCGGATGTTTTGAATGGTTTTTGCGATTTTACGATTTCTGTTTGGGGAGGTGTTGGGTCGATTGGGGTTTTCGCGATAAGCGTGTTATCCTGACAGCTGGAGCTAGATGTTGATGGTGCGGGTCTTTTTTCCTGGGTGGGTGGTTCCTGTGTGGCTGG
>NC_042495.1:29298513-29299801 GCF_005508785.2 Acyrthosiphon pisum | reverse complement strand
ACGGTTGAGAGCGCGGGGTTTATACAATGAAAATCATAGGTGGCATCGATCAGATAAGATTTAATGGCTACATACTGAGCTCGTATATTTGTCCGTAAAATTAAACTGGATTTTTAAGCTTTGCAGGTGAAGCTCTCTGGGCCCACCAAACGGGTAATTTCTTATTGAGAGTAGTAAAGTCACTTACGTTTTTTAGGACGATGTTAGGAAGTTTGAGGTTATTCTGAACTGGCAACGTTACGCTGGATGGTGAGACGGGGAGGTCGGCGATATCATGTTTTTCGTCTTCCGTTTTTAAGACTTCAAAACGGTTTGCTCTTTTTGACTTCGTGGACTGGAGAGTTTGGTGATGACGATGACGATGAGAGGGCTCTTTTTGTTGGAGTGGCATTCATTTTCGATTTGCGAACGGTGTTTTTGTTAATTATAACGATAGGAGAAACCACATTAGCCATGGCAATTAAAAATAAACTGATAAGATACGTAACACATTGCGAACAGCGCATGTTATCGCTTTAGCTGCCGAAGCCCGACTGATTTTAAAGTTATATATTTATTACACAGATGAAAAATATAAGGTCAAAACCGTAAAGAAAAACGTTTAATCTAATTTATTCTTTTATAGATCAACAAAATATTCAAAGTAAGTAAAAGTTACTAGTTACTTGCACCTAGTGTTATATTTTAATTTGTATAATGTATATATGTATATCGGACCACCCACATTCCATAATATGGTTCGTTGTCATTGGTTGTCTCGTGTTTTATTTTAAGGTTATATATTTATTACACAGATGAAAAATATAATGTTCAAACCGTAATGGAAAACGTTTAATCTAATTTATCCTTTTATAGATCAACAAAATCTTCTAAGTAAGTATAAGTTACAAGTTACTTGCACCTAGTGTTATATTTTAATTTGTATAATCTATATATGTATATCGGATCACCCACATTCTTTAACATGGTTCGCTGTCATTAGTTGTCTCGTGTTTTATTTTAAGGTTATATATTAATTACACAGATGAAGAATTTAAGGTCAAAACCGTAAAGGTAAACGTTTAATCTGATTCATCTTTTTATAGATCCACTAAATATTCAAAGTAAGTATAAGTTACGAGTTACTTGTACCTAGTGTTATATTTTAATTTCTATAATGTATATATGTATATCGGACCACCCACATTCCATAATATGGTTCTTTGTCATTAGTTGTCTCGTGTTTTATTTTAAGGTTATATATTTATTACACAAATAAAAATATAAGCTTCAAACCTTAAAGTAAAAC
>NC_042495.1:29297479-29298463 GCF_005508785.2 Acyrthosiphon pisum | reverse complement strand
GAACCTATTGTTCGACACTCGAGATGCGAATTTTATATTGTTTGGTGGCGTAAGTGAGCTGAAAGCTTTAATGTATTCTATCTGTGGTACATCTTGGATTGTGTTAAAAATTATAGCTTGGTCTTTTTTCGGGAAGGAGACATTTGCGGTTGTTTCGGCGAAAGTTTTTTGCGTGTTTGGTTGTGGTGATTCTAGATTGGAAGGAGGTGGGTTGATATCTGGGTCGTCCGACATGTCGGATGGACTCGTGGGTGTTATGACTAATTGGTTAAGGGGGGCCGTAATTAAAGAGCATACCTTCTTAATTGCGGTGAAGTTCTCGTAGTTGCTATCGGAAGCTAAAAATGCGATAAGCGACTGACGGTAACACACGTGTGTATCGGTCGGCTGTGACACACGTACTGTATAATATATTATCTGGCCTAATAACTGTTTAAATTATATTATACATAACTGCGATTTACGAATAAACAAAGTACATACCTAGTTATTGTTTGTTACGTATTTCAGAATTTTGAAATTATTTTGAATCTTTCAAAAATGCATTTGTCATTCGAAATATTTACAGGTATATCATGTATTGGTATCGCCGGTATGTCAGCATATTATATATTTACAAGATACTCTAAATCATCCACGGCTAATGAAATGCAAAATATAAAAGAGGAATTGGAGGTACCTACCTATAAATACTATATTATAATGTAATATTTAAACTTATCGTATTCCAGGTATAATGTACCATAATATATGGTACATCAAATATACTAAATAAACTAAGTCGTATAATATTACCTTTTTTTCATTAATAGGATGACAAGAATAATCAGTGTTTCGAAGCAGGAGACTTCAATACACCGCAATTGAAATCTATAGAAGGTTAGTTTTTCATATAATTAAATTATATTAAGTATTAATTTTCAGTTAAAAATATCTTAACATAATTCCATGCTTTTTAGAACTGTATAAAGACGCACTTCTAGA
>NC_042495.1:29273056-29280636 GCF_005508785.2 Acyrthosiphon pisum | reverse complement strand
TTATCTTGCGAATACCTTTCGCAGATTTACAAACGTAACACATTATCAGATGAATACCAAATGATTTTTGAAACTTTGGTTAGCGATATCTCGAGTTCAAAAACATTTGCTTTGAGTTACTGCGAGCATAATATTACCTGGTACCTCTATTATAGGTCTTTGCAAAGTGCCATACTGACATATTTTGATAAAATACTGCAGATAGATTCGTATTTATGGGGTCCAGAGGGAGGGGCACGTCCCTTTGGTCCATTAGCACACAAATGTGTCACGTACGGACCCCTCTACTCCGCCCCTACACAAAGCCATAATACGCAATATCTAATATACTTTGGTAACACATAGATAGTGAGATGATGTCAGCATTGCACACCGGCCTCGGGAGAGCAATAATATAATTGTTAGCAACTGCCTCAGCATCTGCCAAATGCCAGATGACAAAACCCGAGCCGGTTAGATATCTGTGAGATCTTCTCGGAGCATAGTAGATTCTACGAATTATATATTGGCACTGTGACAAGAATGCCGTGGGTATACTCAATTATTATAACGATACCGCGCATCGACCAAAGGCACATCTGCAAACCCTGAGTCATAGGTCAGTGTTAGCACTACGAAACAGTCAACTATCTAATTTATTGTGGAAGGCTCCCTGGACTGTGAGAACCAAATTCTTCGGCTGCTTCTTCCATACAATTCGTGTACATTCATACCAGCTGTATGACCAATAAGCTATGTATTCGTATGTAGATCATTTTCTTATAAATTATATAATTTTGTTGGAAATCAAATATTATTATTATTATTACAATATTACTTTGTAGTTTGTACTATTATTGTAATACTGTATTAAGTTTCATTTCAACTAAACGCACCAGTTTTTTTCAGAGCTTTAAACCCATTGAAAAAAAATTCTATTTTGATCTCGTTTTCGTATACTAGTTTTTAATATTTTCGATTTTGGTTTCAATTTTTCAATGCTGGTATTAGGCAATTTCATATTTGTTTTCAATTTTGTATTATGCTTCAGTTTTTAAACGTTTTTTTCCGATTTCTATCAGTTTCTATCAGTTTCAAGGCCTGGACGGTTGGACTATTTACGTTCTTACTTGGTTTATTAATTTATTTAAATCGTAGGATTGAAAGTTTCAATCGCCTTTTATGTTAAGTAAATATTCCAAAATGTTCAAGATACAAAACACAGTTATTTAAATTAAATTTCGGTTTTGGTTTAAATCATAGTACCAGTTTCCAATTGTTACCGGTTTCAGTTTCGATTTTGTTTTAGATTTCGGTTTTTAACGGTTTATACCGGTTTCAAAGCCCTGGTTTTTTTTAAGTCACATCCAAAAACAAAATCTATTTAGTTAAAAACTGGTTTTAATTATTTTCCTTTCGTATATACATTTCACAATATCTATTACAGTATACAAGTTACAGTTCTCAGCTACGGTGAACTGTCAAATTGTACACAACTGTACTGTGTGTATTATAAAAAAACAAAGTAATATTTGCCTACTGCTATTTTCCCAAATGTTTTTATCTGTTGCATAAAATAAATACACATTTTTTGTAACGTATTAGCAGAATAGCCTATTTTATAACTTACTCGGCTGGCGCTAGACTGGCGGGCGTCAACTGGTTTGTCACAGAACACGAGACCGGCCGCGGCAAGGACGGCGATTCGTGCGCGCCGTGCCGCCTGCACGCTGGTTACGACGTGCTTGCTGGTCTGTCACAGAACACGAGACCGGCCGCATCGCATACGAACCTACGATGATGACCTACGACAGAACGCTTTGGGCGTAGCTTCGGGAGCAGCAGCAGCCAATACCGCGAGCAACCAGCGTTATGGCCGCTATTCAACCATGCGCAATCTGACATTTTATGGGCGGCTCCTGCGACGACGCGGTGGGCGAGACCAGGCTATAAATACGAGTGCGGAGCAACAAATCTAGTCAGTGTGTTCAACGGAGCTTTCCGCAGCAAGACCCACCCAGGGCAGACTTGCACGGATAGATTTCATACACATTATTACGATTTAAAACCTAACAAAAATTGTAATATTTACCTTACGTTAAAAAAAACAAAATACATAAATACAGTCCGCTAAAAGTTATTTTCCTCGCCGGAACAATCGTTGTTGGATAACTTTTAATATCATTCGTACGTTGTGTTATCCACCGCTAACGTTGTTATTAAATTATTGTTGGTAGCAACAAAAATGTTGAAACATAATATTATTGTGTTAGCTTTATGTTTTATGGCTTATATTATTGGAAATATAGCTGATGAAATTCCCTTTTCACAACCTAAATATCGTGAGTATATTTTATTTTTTTCATTGCGACAAATTTTATTAAGGCAAATCGCTTATTCGTATTTATGGAGAATCTGAAAACAGATAATTAAATTTGAATTCATAGAAATAGCCAGACTTGGGTAAAATACTTTTAAAAAGTATTTCAAGTACATATTCCGAATACTTAAAAAAAAAGTATTCAGAATATGTATTCGAATACTTTACAAAAAGTATTCCAAATATTTTTCGAATACTTTTTTTTAGTAGATTTAGATTTCAATAGCAAAAATATTACTTTTTCAATTATGTGTTTATAAATCAACATTATTATAATCTTGATAAAACACACCTATCTGGCTATCTATAATCTATTAGTTATAAAATATTATATTAAAACTAATATTGGATGTTAAAAAAGTATTCCGAGTACTGTACTCAGAATACTTGTAAAAAGTATTCAAAATACCGTATTGAATACTTTCAAAAAAAAGTAATTCCAAATACCGTATTCGGAATACTACCCAAGTCTGGAAATAGCGTTATATTAATAATATAGTATAATCAAAACATATTATGAAATGTAACGAGATTTCTTATTACGTTATATTTCTAACAGTATCTATAAACATGGCCAATATTATGCTTATTTTTTTTTACGTTTAAATTAAGATTTGAAAAGGCAGCTAGAAGCTATGAGTTATAATTTATCACCATTAAGTATTATAGTACCTAGACATATTGTATTCAATGTGTTTAAATATATAATGTATTATGTTACTTATATATGAAATTGCCTTTTATACAGGGGGTATCTTATGTCATTGTACATGGGGTATTTTAACGATAATAGATCAAAGACAGAATTCTTTAAGAATTTATATTTAATAATCGTAATTTTTAAAAAAAAAAACTAATTGCAAGAAATTTAGATAAATAATCAATCTCAATATAAGTTTGTACCTGACTTAGGCATACTTTTCATCTGAGTTAATTACAAATTTCCAATATTATTATAACAAGAATCAAATACTATAAGGTATTACCTTAGCAAACCTAATAATGATTCCAAATGAATGCTATTGTAAGAGAAGTATCATAGGAATTTAAGATAGGAAAAATTCAAAATAATGTAAATGTTCTAAACTAAAAAATATGAAGGGTTATGAATTTAAACTCCTAAATTCATACTTTGCATGCGATACCTACCAATATAGAGACCTATATGGTTTAAATTTCAAGTTTATCCCACAACGAGTAGAACACCAAAAGACATTGCACTTTTTTCATTATACAAATTATTTAACCTCCGTACATACCTAAGGCATTATTGTCAACAATCGAATACCGTTTACCAATTTACCATTATTACTTTACCCACCTAATAAACATTCTAAATTTACGATATTGTAAGAAAAAGAACTGAGAAGTAAATAATTACGACTAGGTATACCCATGATAACAAATTAAAATATTAATACCGATTTTGATAATTGTATGTTAAAATAAAAATAATGAACTATGTTTGCAAACAATTTTGTTTATATTTAAGATTCTGAGCGGAGCCAGGAAGTTATTGTTTTTACAATGGTGTTTATTTATTTATATTTTTTAATTAATTTTTTTTTATTTTTATATCCTGTATACAAAATTTCTTCCAGAAGGAGTATTTCGATTTCAACATATGGTACCTTATCTTTTAGAAAATTGGATCAAAATGGTACTTTTGAGAGTCATTTTTCGATTTAATATCTAATTTCAATAGTTATTTAATGCCATGGGAAAAACCACCGGAGAATTACGAAAAAACGCTAAAAATGGGATTTTTATTTCTAACGCTTTGTTTATCACCATAGAAACGAATAAAAAATAATAAAATTTTAATATTAATTCAACTTACATGATAAAATAAATAATAACAAATTATAAAATATCCAGACTGACAAACCGTCTCCGCTCAGAATCGTCTTTCTTATACAATGATATTATATCATTGAATTCAAGTCTAATACAACCATTATACAATGACCCACTTGTAATCTACTGTACAGCAGAGCGACATCCACTTACCTGCTTTTTTTTTGGGGGGGGGGGAAGGGGACTGTCATTAGATTACCGATTAAACTACTTAGGTGTATAAAAATAAAAAATTCAAATTAATGATTTGACTATCAAAATGTTCATAAAAAAAACCTTACCGGAATCCATTAAAAAATATAGTACAGTTACCATTTGAAAAAAATAAAATTATTTTACTATAACTTTGTACATTTTAAATTTTTTTAAATTTTGTATTCATAATCATGATTAATAAGTGCTTTGTTATTTTACTATTCAATATATTTTAGTTTTCAATTATTTTCTTCAAATTATGATGACTTAAAACCTAGTGCATGTAATCTTATAATACTTATGCTCTTTGTCATTAAAATAAGTAATAATTAGTGACTTTTTTCTCATAAAAAAAAAAAACTCTGTATAACGATTTATTACCATACGCATTCTATTTTGTCTCCTAAACCAAATCCCACATGGCATCTACAGTGATACCATTCAACGCGGCTTGAAATTTCACACAGAATTAATGTCTAAACTGGAAATGTCCAAATTTGACTTGAGCCCTTTCTCTTAAACCATTGAATTTATCGATTAGAACAATTACCAATGTCATATTAATTATTAGGAGTATCATTACCATAACCACATGAGATCACACACGTAGATATCTTTTAGTAGCAAATTTATGTTCTACAGAACAATTTTTGTATTTTTAATTCTAATTAACTGAAAATCAAACTTAATGGTAAGGATATTATTCTTAAACAAATGCCTATATATTGATATTTTACTACTTATGTAAATTTGTCAGCGGTTGTGACGTTCTTTTAGATGTTGTCAACTAACTTGCTCTCGTTTTGTTGGTAAAATATCTAATACCTTTTTTAAATATTAGATAATTATTTAGAATTCAGAAGATTAGTCTACTGCTATGGTAAGTAATTTGCTTTTACTTTACAGTATACACAACTTATTTATCTTATAAATACATTGAGTTTCGCTCAACGTAATCATATTTCTACAGTATTTATTATAAAAATTTGTTAGTCTGTAATTTTGATTTCAAAATAGTATGAAAAATAAATTATTATTACACAACGTTCAAGTACATAGTTCAATATGTCAATTGATTAGGGGTTACTCGAGAAGACAAAACTTACAAAATGGGACAATTTTAACTTGTTTTAAACAAACGAATAAAGTTAATTAATGAATATAATGTATTAATCATATATTTTAGAACTGGAACTGATATTTTATTATAAGCATAGTACCTATAATTCAACTAAATATCAAATGACATGTAGCTAAATATTCTACTAAATATAGTAAGGAATAATTTAATTCTTTTAGGTAGGTAGTTATTTTA
The DNA here is from genome assembly GCF_005508785.2 of Acyrthosiphon pisum. Classification (NCBI taxonomy): domain Eukaryota; kingdom Metazoa; phylum Arthropoda; class Insecta; order Hemiptera; family Aphididae; genus Acyrthosiphon; species Acyrthosiphon pisum. The sequence goes on along the minus strand of NC_042495.1, from coordinate 29,274,910 downwards.
AATTTTAATTATAGGTATATAGTAACTTAATATTGTGATGTGTAAATAAGTATTGAATCTATATATATATATCGGTATAAATGTTTTGTTACGCCTGCACCAAAAGTTATTTTTTTGATGCTGATGAAGCGTTAGAAAATAACTGACGATCAGAGTAAATAAAAGTTAATTTTAATTCACCATATTATATTACAGGCGTATAATTAGGCGTAATATATAAGAAAGACCGATTTCAGATACCAGTATACCTAAACCGTTAAAAACTGAAACCGGAAAAAATTGGATACCGGTATTAATTTCCAAACAAAAACAGAAAATATAATTTAAAAAACAGTATTTTTTTTTGAATATATTTGTATGTTGAACATTTTGGAAAGTTTACTTTGTACAAAAGGCGTTTTGAACGCGCGATCCAGCATTTCAAATAAATGTTTAAACTAAAACTTAACGTAAATAGTCCAGGCCTTCAGCACGATTTTAGAGACCATTAAAATGAAACAAAAAACGAAACATTGGAATCCGGTATTAAATCCAAAACTGAAACCGAAAAAAATTGGAAAACGGTAAACAGACCGTAACTAAAACCAAAATTTCCTAATACTGGTATTGAAAAATTGAAACCGAAACCGATATTTTTTCAGTCGGTTTCAAGCCCTGATTTTTAATCTTTTATCTTAAGCACAAATAAAAAATGTGGCTTGAATAGAACATCATTTTAGTTTTGGCTCAATTTCAGCCATCACCTCTTGCAGATCGTTTAGTAATCGTTTTCCGTGTTTAAAACACCTCACCTCACACCATAACTACACAATATATTACCATCATTATTAATACATTCGGTCCCGACCAAGGTTGCTCCAGCTTAAGATTTAAACTTTCAATAAATATATTTGTATAAAATGTAAATGATAAAATATATCCATATTTCTTTCAATTATAGTATTAATATAATATATGACCAGTAGCAACAATTTAATTTAACTGAAAAAATTTCTTTTTCGTAAAATGAAAAAAAAAATAATGTGTGATCAACAAAAGTGTATGATTTAAATCATATAGCATGTACATATAGACATCTATAAGCACCCTTCAAGCCAGAAGGAACCTAAAGATATAACTTTATTTAACTTCGGATGGATCAACATCCATTATCCATCTGACTTGGCACGTTCAAAATGAAAAACATAAAATTAATCAATAGGCACAAACGTACGGACGAATTGTTTTTATAAAGATTTATTTGCTGTTATTTATAATCGAAACTTTTATAGAGGAAATGTTTAAACTCGGAATTGTCAAAGGAATAACCGGTACGTTCATTTTTTAATCTAATAAAAGAGCACTAATTTATTATGACTAACATTGTTAGAAAACTGTAAGTGCTGGTTGTGTCTGTCCACCGTGACGGTATAGTACAGCTATTACTCGTCCAATTGATTGCACTTATTGCCCTCGATACAAAGACGATGCATAAAATTAATAATATAAAAATTATGAAGGGTTTGTTCAAAAGAGGAATAGTATTCAATTATCCTCGACGTTCGACACTTGTTTTTTGTATTTAACAAGCAGTCCATACATGAGGGGTGGTCCAAAACGTACTATTGCCAAAATTTACAAAATCAAGTTAGATAGGTATCGATTCTTATGGAAAAAATAACGATTCATCGATTCGCGTCGTCAGAAAAGATCAAAACGTACTATTACCTGGTGAAATTTGCGATTCAAAATGACTGGTTAATCCAAAACGAACCTTTTCCATACATAAAAATGATATATTTTAGAAAATCAAAACGTACTTTTTCCAGTTTTACGCCAAAACGTACTACTGCCCACGTTAAAAGAATAGGAACA
>NC_042495.1:29270211-29272772 GCF_005508785.2 Acyrthosiphon pisum | reverse complement strand
CATTTTCAATCAGAGTGCACACTTTCTGTAAGTATACATCAGATAGTAGTCATTTATATTGTTATATTTAAATATTTTATAATGCATTAATTGATTGTAGATGAATATATATATATTAAAATGGCATGTGATACAAAAACGTATTAGTCATATAATCAAATATTTTATATTATGTTGGTAATAATGATGACACGCAAATCGATCCTTAGGTTGTTCTAATGTAAATTCATACCTATAGGTATACTCATAGTAACTATTAGAATTATTATATTATTAATTTTGATTATTTGAATAAAGCCTTACATTTAATGTAAATTTTTATAACTCTGCATCAGGGAAAAGGGAACTAATTTACTATGTAAAATCATCCGCATTATTTATGTATTTCTCAGTAATATAACGATAACATGTACTAACAACCGTATAAGGAGAAAGGATGTAGTTATGAGGCAGATTTGAAACTATAGAGTACATAATATAGTCGATTGGCCAACCGAATGCAATTTAAGTTAATGAGTTATATTCGTGTTTTAAATATAATTGTGTAATAATAATGTAATGGGTCAACAATATGATGATAATCACAGAACCTTATGTTTTCGAAGATTAATAGATAGGTGAGTGGAAAATATGAACAATGTGAATTTCTTTGATAGAGAGATAACTAATTCAGACAGTCATACCGAATGCTGAGACAATCCAATATACATATACTGTATACGCATATACGCACAGTGATAAGCACTCCTTTGAATAGTAGTGGAAGAGTGTCGTTATGTTGACTGGCATGGACGTTGTGCATGGGTCATCCTCTGAGAGATACTGTTGTTGGATCGATTCTGTAGGGTCCTCGCATGATATGATTTCTGTGTAATCCCTTCTTCTGATATGCATCGATTAACATGTGATACTAAAGTATTGATATTCTTTATTATTTTGGGCGACGTGACAAAGTAAGCACTGGTAATTTATTATTTTGTTTTGACCGAACGTCTTGACCGAAAAATTATCGAAGGGGTCTTGTAGTAAATAACATATATGTATATAAATACTAAAATACGTAAGAATGCATTCATGGTTTTATAATATATGGTGTCATCTGGCGCTACTGATAATTGATTGTGTGGTTTTTACTAAACTTTTGATCGGAGAGGTGTAGAATACTCTTTATGCGTTTCATGTGTCACATGTGTATGTAAAAGGAGTGCATATAATATATTTATGTATATCGGACCATCCACATTCTAGAATATGGTTCGTTGTCATTAGTTGTCTCGTGTTTTATTTTAAGGTTATATATTTATTACACAGATGAAAAATATAAGGTCAAATCCGTAAAGGAAAACGTTTAATCTAATTTATTCTTTTATAGATCAACAAAATATTCTAGGTAAGTATAAGTCACAAGTAACTTGCATCTAGTGTTATATTTAAATTTGTATAATGTATATATGTATATCGGACCACCCACATGCCATAATATGGTTCGTTGTCATTAGTTGTCTCGTGTTTTATTTTAAGGTTATATATTTATCACACAGATGAAGAATATAAGGTCAAAGCCGTAAAGGAAAACGTTTAATCTAAATTATCTTTTTATAGTTCCACTAAATACTTTAAGTAAGTATAAGTTACAAGTCACTTGCACCTAGTGTTATATATTAATTTGTATAATGTATATATGTATATCGAACTACCAACATACCATAATATGGTACGTTGTCATTAGTTGTCTCGTGTTTTATTTTAAGGTTATATATTTATTACACAGATGTAGAATATAAGGTCAAAACCGTAAATAAAAACGTTTAATCTAATTTATCCTTTTATAGATCAACAAAATCTTCAACGTAAGTATAAGTTACAAGTTATTTGCACCTAGTATTATATTTTAATTTGTATAATGTATATATGTATATCGGATCACACACATTCTATAATATGGTTCGTTGTCATTAGTTGTCTCGTGTTTTATATTAAGGTTATATATTAATTACACAGATGAAGAATATAAGGTCAAAACCGTAGAGGAAAACGTATAATCTAATTTATCCTTTTATAGATCAACTAAATGTCGCCAGTAAGCATAAGTTACAAGTTACTTGCACCTAGTGTTATATTTTAATTTGTATAATGTATATAATATGTATATCGGAACACCCACATTCCATAATATGGTTCGTTGTCATTCGTTGTTTCGTGTTTTATTTTAAGGTTATATATTTATTACACAGATGAAGAATATAAGGTCAAAACCGTAAAGGAAAACGTTTAATCTAATTTATTCTTTTATAGATCAACTAAATATTCTATGTAAGTATAAATTACAAGTCACTTGCACCTAGTGTTATATTTTAATTTGTATAATGTATATATGTATATCGGACCACCCACATTCCATAATATGGTTCGCTGCCATTAGTTGTCTCGTGTTTTATTTAAGGTTATATATTTATTACACAGATGAAAAATATAAGGTGAAACCGTAAGAAAAACGTTTAATCTAATTTATCCTTTTATAGATCAGCTAAATGGCCCCAGTAAGTATAAGTTACAGTTAC
>NC_042495.1:29268732-29270161 GCF_005508785.2 Acyrthosiphon pisum | reverse complement strand
CAGCTATTACTCGTCCAATTGATTGCACTTATTGCCCTCGATACAAAGACGATGCATAAAATTAATAATATAAAAATTATGAAGGGTTTGTTCAAAAGAGGAATAGTATTCAATTATCCTCGACGTTCGACACTTGTTTTTTGTATTTAACAAGCAGTCCATACATGAGGGGTGGTCCAAAACGTACTATTGCCAAAATTTACAAAATCAAGTTAGATAGGTATCGATTCTTATGGAAAAAATAACGATTCATCGATTCGCGTCGTCAGAAAAGATCAAAACGTACTATTACCTGGTGAAATTTGCGATTCAAAATGACTGGTTAATCCAAAACGAACCTTTTCCATACATAAAAATGATATATTTTAGAAAATCAAAACGTACTTTTTCCAGTTTTACGCCAAAACGTACTACTGCCCACGTTAAAAGAATAGGAACAAATCACTAATACTATATCAAAACCAACTATTTCCAAAACGTACTTTTTTATGTTATGCTAAACCGTACTCTTAACTTATTGTACGTATACCTAATTAATATAAGGAAGTTAAAATGTTATTCCAAAACGTACTAAAATGTAATTTTATAATACCTATTTAATTAAGTTTTAAATTAAATTAAAAATATAAGTCTAGAATAATTAATACATTTGAATCGTTTTAAATATAAATAATATATTATTAAATAATTTTAAAAAAAAAATCTTCTTTTCAAAATGACTTAACTGGTTATAAATGGTTAGTTATTTTATTGGAAATGTTAAGATACAGAAAATCGCTTCTCCTAAAAAATCAGTATTTTGGCAATAGTACGTTTTGGATTTCCACCCCTACACTTATATATTATATAGGTACGTAAACATATTATGTTTCTTGGATTTTCTTAAAATTCTTGTCTATTAACCTTTGACCATCCATAACATTTTCATAGCACTTTTTTGGGATCCGACATGATCAATCATGTCATTGACTTTTCTAGAAATATAAAAGCCATTGTGATATTTACACTTAATAATTCGAGCATGATATTTTGGTTTGATATTCGATCTATTAAGCACGGAAAATTGAGTGTTAATCTTGGCTGTATCAGGCTAAATAATATATATATTTATAAAACCTATGTGTTCACAAGTTTGTGACTAGAATGAAATATAAAAATAGTAACAAACTGAGATTGACCTGTGTATTGTGTTGTATAATTTATATGTTCATAGAGAACGATACAGTTTTTCAAACCATACTGACCTCATTCTGTAAGTACACATTAGATAGTAGTCATTTATAATGTTATATTTAAATATTTTATAATGCATTAATTGATTGTTAATGATTAAATATATTAAAATAGGTAGGTAATAAACATATGTATTAGTCATATAATCAAATATTATGTTGGTAATAATGATAATACGTAAATCGATCCTTAGGTT
>NC_042495.1:29264876-29268632 GCF_005508785.2 Acyrthosiphon pisum | reverse complement strand
CGACACATGTTTTTTGTATTTAACAAGCAGTCCATACATGAGGGGTGGTCCAAAACGTACTATTGCCAAAATTTACAAAATCGAGTTAGGTATCGATTCTTATGGAAAAAATAACGATTCATCGATTCGCGTCGTCGGAAAAGATCAAAACGTACTATTACCTGGTGAAATTTGCGATTCAAAATGACTGGTTAATCCAAAACGAACCTTTTCCATACATAAAAATGATATATTTTAGAAAATCAAAACGTACTTTTTCCAGTTTTACGCCAAAACGTACTACTGCCCATGTTAAAAGAATAGAAACAAATCACTAACTTTATCAAAACGAACTATTTCCAAAACGTACTTTTTATGTTATGCTAAAACGTACTCTTACCTTATTGTACGTATACCTAATTAATAAAAGGAAATAAAAATTTTATTCCAAAAGGTACTAAATTGTAATTTATAATTTTTAATTAAGTTTTAAATTAAATTAAAAATATAAATCTAGAATAATTAATACATTTGAATCGTTTTAAATATAAATAATATATTATTAAATAATTTAAAAAAAAGTCTTCTTTTCAAAATGATTTAACTGGTTATAAATGGTTAGTTATTTTATTGGAAATATTAAGATACAGAAAATCGCTTCTCCTAAAAAATCAGTATTTTGGCAATAGTACGTTTTGGATTTCCACCCCTACACTTATATATTATATAGGTACGTAAACATATTATGTTTCTTGGATTTTCTTAAAATTCTTGTCTATTAACCTTTGAACATCTATATCATTTTCATAGCGCTTTTTTGAGATCCGACATGATCAATCATGCCATTGACTTTTTCTAGAAATATAAAAGCCATTGTGATATTTACACTTAATAATTCGAGCATGATATTTTGGTTTGATATTCGACCCATTAAGTACGGAAAATTGAGTGTTTATCTTGGCTGTATCAGGCTAAATAATATATATATATTTATATTGCCACTGTGTTCACAAGTTTGTGATTAGAATGAAATAAAAAAATAGTAACAAACTGAGATTGACCTGTGTATTGTGTTATATAATTTATATGTTCATAGAGAACGATACAGCATTTCAAACCATACTGACCTCATTCTGTAAGTATACATTAGATAATTAGTAGTCATTTATAATGTTATATTTAAATATTTTATAATGCATTAATTGATTGTTAATGATTAAATATATTAAAATAGGTAGGTAATACACATATGTATTAGTCATATTATAATCAAATATTATTTTGGTAATAATGATAATACGTAAATCGATCCTTAGGTTGTTCTATTTTAAATGCATTACTATAATTGGCAAACACATAGTAACTATTACAATTGTTATATTATTACATTTAATTATTTGAAGAAAACCTTACATTTAATATATATTTTTATAACTCTGCATCAGGGAAGAGGGAATTAATTTACTATGAAAAATCATCTGCATTATTTCTGTATTTCTCAGTAATATAACGATAACATGTACTAACAACCGTAGAAGGAGAAAGGATGTAGTTATGAGGCAGATTAAAAAATATAGAGTACATATATTCAATTCCCCAACCGAATGCAATTTAAGTTAATGAGGACTTATTGTTATATTCGTGTTTTAAATATAATTGTTTAATATTAATTTAATGGGTCTACAATATGATGATAGTCAAAGAACCTTATGTTTTCAAGAGATTAATTGATGGGTGAGTGGAAAAGATGAACAATGTGAATTTGTTTGATAGAGAGATAACTAATTCAGACAGTCATACCGAATGCTGAGACAATCCAATATACATATACTGTATACGCATATACGCAAAGTGATACGCACTCCTTTGAACAGTAGTGGAAGAGTGTCGTGATGTTGACTGGCGTGGACGTTGTGCATGAGTCTTCTTCTGAGAAGTACTGTTTTTGAGTCGATTATGTAGGGTACTTGTATAATATGATTTATGCGTAATCCCATGTTCTGATATGCATCGATAAATATGTGATATTAAATTATTGATATTCTATCTTACTTTGTTTGGTGTGACAAAATTAGTACTGGTAATTTAATGTTTTGTTTTGACTGAAAGTCTTGATCGGAAAATTATCGAAGGGGTCATGTAGTAAATAATATATGCATATGTATATAACTACGTAAGAACGCATTCATGGTTTTATAATATACGGTATCATCTGGCGCTTCTGATAATTGATTGTGTTGTTTTCCCTAAATGTCTGAACGGAGAGGTGTTGAATATTGTTTATGTGTTTCATGTGTCACATGTGTATGTAAAAGGAGTGCGTATTATGTATACATGTACCTTTATCGGACCACTCACATTTCATAATGTGGTTCGTTGTCATTAGTTGTCTCGTGTTTTATTTTAAGGTTATATATTTATTACACAGATGAAAAATATAAGGTCAAAGCCGTAAAGGAAAACGTTTAATTTAATTTATCCTTTTATAGATCAACTAAATGTCGCCAGTAAGTATAAGTTACAAGTTACTTGCACCTAGTGTTATATTTTAATTTGTATAACGTATGGTATATGTATATTGGACCACCCACATTCCAAAATATGGTTAGTGGTCATTAGTTGTCTCGTGTTTTATTTTAAGGTTATATATTTATCACACACATAAAGAATATAAGGTCAAAACCATAAAGGAAAACGGTTAATCTAATTCATCTATTTATAGATCCAATAAGAATTCTAAGTGAGTATAAGTTACAAGTTACTTGCACCTAGTGTTATATTTTAATTTGTATAATGTATATATGTATATCGGACTACCCACATTCCATAATGTGGTTCGTTGTCTTTAGTTGTCTCGTGTTTTATTTTAAGGTTATATATTTATCACACACATAAAGAATATAAGGTCAAAACCATAAAGGAAAACTTTTAATCTAATTTATCGTTTTATAGATCAAGAAAGTATTCAAGGTAATTATAAGTTACAAGTTACATGCACTAAGTATAATATTTTAATTTATACAATGTATAATATATGTATATCGGACCACCCACATTCCATAATATTTATCGTTGTCATTAGTTGTCTCGTGTTTTATTTTAAAGTTATATATTTATTACACATATGATGAATATAAGGTCAATACCGTAAAGGAAAACGTTTAATCTAATTTATCCATTTATAGTTCGACAAAATCTTTTAAGTAAGTATAAGTTATAAGTTACTTGCACTTAGTGTTATATTTTAATTGGTATAATGTATATATGTATTTCGGACCACCCACATTCCATAATATGGTTCGTTGTCATTAGTTTACTCGTGTTTTATTTTAAGGTTATATAATAATTACACAGATGAATAATATAAGGTCAAAACCGTAAAGGAAAACGTTTAATCTAATTTATCCTTTTATAGGGACACTAACTAATCTAAGTAAGTATAAGTTACAAGTTACTTGCACTTAGTGTTATATTTTAATTTGTATAATGTATATATGTATATCGGACCACCCACATTCCATAATATTGTTCGTTGTCATTAGTTGTCTCGTGTTTTATTTTAAGGTTATATATTTATTACACAGATGAAAAATATAAGGTCAAAACCGTAAAGGAAAATGTTTAATCTAATTTATTCTTTTATAGATCAACAATATATTCAAAGTAAGTATAGGTTACAAGTTACTTGCACCTAGTGTTATATTTTAATTTGTATAATGTATATATGAATATCGGACAACCCACATTCCAAAATATGGTTAGTTGTCATTAGTTGTC
>NC_042495.1:29264424-29264776 GCF_005508785.2 Acyrthosiphon pisum | reverse complement strand
TTCATACAACTTCAAAGTTCATACGTTTTGTATTTTTTAAGATGTAGCGATGAATAAGGGTGGTATTTGGTATATATATATATATAAAGAAGCAAAATACCATGCACTCACTCACTCATTCAACCTGCATTTCAAAAATAACAAAAGGTGGGTAAGTGGATATCGCTCTGCTGTACAGTAGTGAGTAGGTTACAAGTGGGTCACTGTATAATGGATAGTATTAAATTTGAATTCAATGATATAATATCACTGTATAAGAAAAAAGATTCTGAGCGGAGACGGTTTGTCAGTCTACGTATTAGACATACCTATTTTACCTATTATTATCTATAGTATCTATACTTATCTATAA
>NC_042495.1:29263137-29264374 GCF_005508785.2 Acyrthosiphon pisum | reverse complement strand
GCGTTATACATCAACAACAAACCGTGGTACTATCATAGATATATATAATAGTATACTTTAGAAGTTTCAAGTACCCACAAATAATATAATACAATCACAACAAAATATCTAAAATAGTTATTCCAGGTTTTTTAATATGTAATTTCGTCCAAATTTGAACTTAAAATTATTAAAAAAATAAACTGTGATTATGTATTTCTTAGAATATTTGGTAAAAGTGTTAAATATTTACGTGGAATCTTGTTTTAAATTTTCAATCCTTAGATATAAAAGTTGAACATTTTATAATTTTTTAACTACAAAATAATTATTCAATTTTCAATTTGATAAATTTTGTCAAGATTTTAACTTCAAATGCTTATAAAAAAAAATGTGCCAATGTATTTGTAATATTTTTCAACTGCTATTGTAACAATGTATCAGGAGCCCTGTATTAATTTTTTACTCTTTTTGGCCCAATAGATAAAACTTTATTGATATCTATAGAAAAAAAAACTAAAAAAATTGAAAATTTACAATATCCGTAAACATATCAAAAAGACTCAAATTATTTTCAAAATTTTATCGTATATAGAAAATAATAATATAAACATTCAGTGAAATTTTCAAGTTTCTACTGTCACTCGTTTTTTAATTACAATAAAATAAGAAAATCGTTACGTAAGAAATCGAGTGATTATTAAATGTTGTAAAAATATGAATTTCAAACGCTCATAAAAATTTAATTTGAGTTTCTTATAGACATTTTTTTTTTGATAAAGGTAGATTAACATATAAGGAATCTTGTATTACATTTTAAAATCTTAGTTCTAAAAAGAAAAATTTTTACGAATTATAAACTCAAAATAATTATGTAATTTTCGTGATTTTTACATAATATTTTGTCAATTTTGAACTTTAAATGCTAATAAAAAAAAACTGTGACTAAGGATGTTTGATATTTTTTAAATGTCATTGTAACAATATAGTAGGAGCTTTGTATTAAATTTTCAAGTATTTTTACTCAACAAATAATGTTTTATTGACATTCATAGAAATAAAAACTAATTAAATTGGAAACTGAAATTGTCCGTAAACAGCTCAAAATAAATCAAAATATTTTGAAAATTGTATCATGTATAGAAAATGGAAATATAAACAACCAGTGAGAATTTCATGTATCTACAGTAATTTGTTTTAAAGTTACACCAAAAACCAAAATCAATTTTCACGAAAACAGATTTTGCGTAAAAATTCC
>NC_042495.1:29256993-29263087 GCF_005508785.2 Acyrthosiphon pisum | reverse complement strand
ACACATCATTGTAAAATCAATACATTCATCGTTCCACTCAGAATCTAAAACGTATGAACTTAAAATTTGAAATAATGATTCCTCAAACGGTCGAGATGTGTAATATGAAAGTATTTTCTGATATTGTAACAATAGTCTTGAGATTCACGGTGGAAACAGAAACTTTTTTTTTGATTTATAAATGGCTGCCATTGGTTGTATATTATAATATTAAAATTTGAAATTCGTATTATTTTTTTTTTTTGTGTGTATTCAACTGTTACTCGGTAAGATCATGTACAAGTATATATTGAAATCGCTTATACTTTCAAATAAAGAAACTATATCTTAAAACAAATGTATGTGTGTACCATCTATGTAAAATGGTACCTGGTACATTGCAGCATATTAAGTGACCGAAAGGGCTGGGTGAGCACATTCTGAGGGCTCCTGGAGGACCGTGGGTATGGGACCCGTCAGGGATTCGATCATTGAGCTAATTCCATCGAGTAAGTGACAAGTAGTAAATACCAGTAATTGGGCAGAAACTCCATATACAACCTCTATCATTTTATTTTAGGCTCTCAAAAAATTTGGTATTTTGCGCACATCTAACTTATTAGTGATTAAATTGATATTAATTTCAGTACGACGATTTCCACACTTCACAATTAATTAAATGTCATATTATATCAATATTTCAATAGTAACTAGGGTACGTGATAGGAGATAGGTATGAATTTACATTGTAACAATTTAGGGATCGCTCTACGTATTATGTAGTATGTAGTGCATATTTTTATTTGTACCTATTACCTATTGTAATATAATTCATAGTCTATATGTAAGCACATTATACATTTTACAAATTAAAATATAACATCAGGTGCAAGTAACTTGTAACTCATACTTACTACTGGAACTATAATTTTTATCTATAAAAGGATAAATTAGATTACACGTTTTCCTTTACGGTTTTCACCTTATATTCTTCATCTGTGTAATAAATATATGACCTTAAAATAAAACACGAGACAACTAATGCCAACGAACCATATTATGGAATGTTGGTGGTCCGATATACATAAATATATTATACGCACTCCTTTTACATACACATGTGACACATGAAACGCATAAAGAATATTCTACACCTCTCCGATCAAAAGTTTAGTAAAAACCACACAATCAATTATCAGCGGCGCCAGATGACACCGTATATTATAAAACCATGAATGCATTCTTACGTATTTTAGTATTTATATACATATATGTTATTTACTACAAGACCCCTTCGATAATTTTTCGATCAAGACGTTCGGTAAAAACAAAATAATAAATTACCAGTGCTAACTTTGTCACGTCGCCCAAAATAATAAAGAATATCAATACTTTAGTATCACATGTTAATCGATGCATATCAAAAGAAGGGATTACACAGAAATCATATTATACGAGGACCCTACAGAATCGACCTAACAACAGTATCTCTCAGAGGATGACCCATGCACAACGTCCACGCCAGTCAACATCACGACACTCTTCCACTACTGTTCAAAGGAGTGCTTATCACTGTGCGTATATGCGTATACAGTATATGTATATTGGATTGTCTCAGCATTCGGTATGACTGTCTGAATTAGTTATCTCTCTATCAAAGAAATTCACATTGTTCATATTTTCCACTCACCTATCTATTAATCTCTTGAAAACATAAGGTTCTGTGACTATCATCATATTGTTGACCCATTACATTATTATTACACAATTATATTTAAAACACGAATATAACTCATTAACTTAAATTGCATTCGGTTGGCCAATCGACTATATTATGTACTCTATAGTTTCAAATCTGCCTCATAACTACATCCTTTCTCCTTATACGGTTGTTAGTACATGTTATCGTTATATTACTGAGAAATACATAAATAATGCGGATGATTTTACATAGTAAATTAGTTCCCTTTTCCCTGATGCAGAGTTATAAAAATTTACATTAAATGTAAGGCTTTATTCAAATAATCAAAATTAATAATATAATAATTCTAATAGTTACTATGAGTATACCTATAGGTATGAATTTACATTAGAACAACCTAAGGATCGATTTGCGTGTCATCATTATTACCAACATAATATAAAATATTTGATTATATGACTAATACGTTTTTGTATCACATGCCATTTTAATATATATATATTCATCTACAATCAATTAATGCATTATAAAATATTTAAATATAACAATATAAATGACTACTATCTGATGTATACTTACAGAAAGTGTGCACTCTGATTGAAAATGTTTCTTCCTCTATGAACATATAAATTATATAACACAATACACAGAGGTCAATCTCAGTTTGTTACTATTTTTATATTTCATTCTAATCAACTACACAGACTTGTGAACACAGTGGCAATATAAAAAAATATATTATTTAGCCTGATACTACGATGATTGACACTCAATTTTCCCTACCTAAGGGATCGAATATCTAACCAAAATATCATGCTCGAATTATTATGTGTAAATATCACAATGGCTTTTATATTTCTTGAAAAGTCAAAAAAGAGCTATGAAAATTATATTGATGGTCAAAAGTTAATTGACAAGAATTTTAAGAAAATCCAAGAAACATAAGACGTTTACGTACCTATATATATAAGTGTATGTGAGGGGTGGAAATCCAAAACGTACTATTGCTAAAATACTGATTTTTTAGGAGAAGCGATTTTCTGTATCTTAACATTTCCAATAAAAACTAACCATTTATAACCAGTAAAATCATTTTGAAAAAAAGATTTTTTCTAAATTATTTAATAATATATAATTTATATTTAAAAAGATTCAAATGTGTTGAATATTCTAGACTTATATTTTTAATTTAATTTAAAACTTTATTAAATATTATAAAATTACATTTTATTACGTTTTGGAATAACATTTTTACTTCCTTATATTAATTAGGTAAACGTACAATACGTGTAAAAGTACGTTTTAACATAACATAAAAAAGTACGTTTTGGAAATAGTTCGTTTTGATATAGTTAGTGATTTGTTCCTATTCTTTTAACATGGGCAGTAGTACGTTTTGGCATAAAACTGGAAAAAGTACGTTTTGATTTTCTAAAATATATCATTTTTATGTATGGAAAATGTTCGTTTTGGATTAACCAGTCATTTTGAATCGCAAATTACACCAGGTAATAGTACGTTTTGATCTTTTCTCACGACGCCAATCGATGTATCGTTATTTTTTTCCATAATAATCGATACCTAACTCGATTTTGTCAATTTAAAAACAAGTGGCGAACGTCGAGGATAATTGAATACTATTCCTCTTTTGAACAATCCCTTCATAATTTTTATATTATTAATTTTGTGCATCGTCTTTGTATCGAGGGCAATAAGTGCAATCAATTTGACGAGTAATGGCTGTACCATACCGTCACGGTGAACAGACACAACCAGCACTTACAGTTTTCTACCAATGTTAGTCATAATAAATTAGTGCTCTTTTATTAGTTTAAAAAATGAACGTACTGGTTTTTTCTTTTATAAGTCCATTGTGATACATATCCCCTATAAAAGTTTCAATTATAAATAACAGCAAACAAATCTTTATAAAAACAATTCACCCGTACGTTTGTGCCTATTGACTAATTTTATGTTTTTCATTTTGAACGTGCCAAGTCAGATGGATAATGGATGTTGGTCCATCCGAAGTTAAATAAGGTTATACTTTAGGTTCCTTGTGGCTTGAAGGGTGCTTATTGATGTATATATTATTTTTTTTTCATTTTACGAATAAAGAAATTTTTTTCGTTAAATTAAATTGGTGCTATTGGTCATATATTATTTTAATACTATAATTGAAAAACATAAGGCATATACATTTTATACAAATATATTTATTGAAAGTTTAAATCTTAAGCTGGAGCAACCATGGTCGGGACAGAAAGTCTTAGTAATGATGGTAGACAGTAGGATACGTATACATAGATTTAATATTTATTTAGACATCACAATAATAAGTAACTATACCTATAAGTAAAATTTAAAATAACTACCTAAGAGAATTAAATTATTCCTTACTACAAATGCGTATTAAATCACAGATATTTAACATCATATTTACTAAAAAAATAACTCAATATGAAATAATATATTAATACTAAAATCCAAGAACAGCGCTAATCGAATTATATCTTATATTTATTATTTTTAAAATACTAGTTTATAACTTACAGTTATAAATAACTTTATTAGTTTATTTAAAACAAGTTAAAATTGTCCCATTTTGTAAGTTCTCCGAATAATAATTCTAAAATGGCGGACATTTTGATCATAAAATCATAAATATATGGTATATTTTATTTTATTAAATACAGCTACTGAACTTCATTATATTTCATTGAATCGATTGAATTTTAAATCGCATGACAATTCATTATTTTTATAAAATGTTTTTTTTGGTTTAGGCACTGATGTAATAGGCATTCAGTGAGTTTTGCATTGTGCAGTTTATAATTTATTTTAATATCACTATGTTTTAGAATTCAGTAAAAATAAAATAATTTATACACATCATCAAATCATAAATGCACCATAAACAATATAATAAACATAGTATAATGTTGTCTCCGTCTTATATAAAGGGATAGGTAATATACCTAAATGTATGTCCAGCAGTTACAGTACTGTTATAATAAATATTATAGTGAATTGACCTATAATGAATCATAAGTTAAGAACATTATATGTCTTGTCTCATTGGGTTTTTACGATGTTTTAATTTTTATGTGAATTATATTAGCATTTTCATATATTATTAATTTACAATATACTCATCACTCACTTAAATATTTGAATAAATTAAAAAACCAACGAGTGGACACATTAAATATTTTTACATTTAAGTATGATAAAAGGTAAAATCACTCTTATATTTAAGCCGACCACACGCACTAATTTGAACTGTAAGTTTTGATATATTATTATGGGTTAGTAAGACGGAAAAAAATGTACATAAGCCGGTACAAAGTCTTCTCAAGTAACCCCTAATCAATTGACATATTGAACTATGTACTTAAACATTGTGTAATAAGAATTTATTTTTCATATTATTTTAAAATCAAAATTACAGAGTAACAAACTTTTATAATAAATACTGTAGAAATATGATTATGTTGAGCAAAACTCAATGTATTTATAAGAGAAATAAGTTGTGTATACTGTAAAGTAAAATCAAATTACTTACCATAGCAAATGACTAATTTATTGAATTCTAAATAATTAAATAGCATTTAAAAAATGTATTAAGTATTTTACCAACAAAACGAGAGCAAGATAGTTGACAACATCTAAAAGAACGTCACATCCGCTGACAAACATACATGTGTAGTAAAATATCAATATATAGGCATTTGTTTAAGAATAATATCCTTACCATTAAGTTTAATTTTCAGTAAATTAGAATTAAAAACACAAAATTTGTTCTGTAGAACATAAATTTGCTATAAAAAGATATCTACGTTTGTGATCTCATGTGGTTATGGTAATGATACTCCTAATAATTAATATGACATTAGTAATTGTTCTAATCGAGAAATTAAATGGTTTAAGAGAAAGGGCTCAAGTCAAATTTGGACATTTTCAGTTTAGACATTAATTCTGTGTGAAATTTCAAGCCGCGTTGAATGGTATCACTGTAGATGCCATGTGGGATTTGGTTTACGAGATAAAATAGAATGCGTATGGTAATAAATCGTTATACAGTGTTTTTTTTTTTTTTTTATGAGAAAAAAGTCACTAATTATTACTTATTTTAATGACAAAGAGCATAAGTATTATAAAATTACACGCACTAGGTTTTAAGTCATCATAATTTGAAGAAAATAATTGAAAACTAAAATATATTGAATAGTAAAATAACAAAACACTTATTAAACATGATTATGAATACAAAATTTAAAAAAATTAAAAATTTACAAAGTTATAGTAAAATAATTTTATTTTTTCAAATTGTAACTATACTATATTTTTTAATGGATTCCGGTAAAGCTTTTTTTTATGAACATTTTGATAGTCAAATCATTAATTTGAATT
>NC_042495.1:29256269-29256893 GCF_005508785.2 Acyrthosiphon pisum | reverse complement strand
TATTATCGTTAAAATACCCAATGTACAATGACATAAGATACCCCCTGTATAAAAGGCAATTTCATATATAAGTAACATAATACATTATATATTTAAACACATTGAATACAATATGTCTAGGTACTATAATACTTAATGGTGATAAATTATAACTCATAGCTTCTGGCTGCCTTTTCAAATCTTAATTTAAACGTAAAAAAAAAATAAGCATAATATTGGGCATGTTTATAGATACTGTTAGAAATATAACGTAATAAGAAATCTCGTTACATTTCATAATATGTTTTGATTATACTATATTATTAATATAACGCTATTTCCAGACTTGGGTAGTATTCCGAATACGGTATTTTGAATACTTTTTACAAGTATTCTGAGTACAGTACTCGGAATACTTTTTTAACATCCAATATTAGTTTTAATATAATATTTTATAACTAATAGATTATAGATAGCCAGATAGGTGTGTTTAATCAAGATTATAATAATGTTGATTTATAAACACATAATTGAAAAAGTAATATTTTTGCTATTGAAATCTAAGGGCCGTTATTACAATCGACCGCTAAACCTTCCACTAGCTTAGCGAGCACATTTAGCGGCTAGATTTTAAAATTTCGTTAT
>NC_042495.1:29251201-29256219 GCF_005508785.2 Acyrthosiphon pisum | reverse complement strand
CTGCTGTACAGTAGATTACAAGTGGGTCATTGTATAATGGTTGTATTAGACTTGAATTCAATGATATAATATCATTGTATAAGAAAGACGATTCTGAGCGGAGACGGTTTGTCAGTCTGGATATTTTATAATTTGTTATTATTTATTTTATCATGTAAGTTGAATTAATATTAAAATTTTATTATTTTTTATTCGTTTCTATGGTGATAAACAAAGCGTTAGAAATTAAAATCCCATTTTTAGCGTTTTTTCGTAATTCTCCGGTGGTTTTTCCCATGGCATTAAATAACTATTGAGAAAATCGAAAAATGACCTCTCAAAAGTACCATTTTGATCCAATTTTCTAAAAGATAAGGTACCATGTGTTGAATTCAAAACACTCCATCTGGAAGACATTTTGTATCCAGGATATAAAAATTAAAAAAAAATAAAAATAAACACCATTGTAAAAACAAAAATAACTTTCTCGCTCGCAGAATCTTAAACATGAACAAAATTGTTTGCAAACATAGTTCATTATTTTTATTTTAACATACAATTATCTAAATCGGTATTATTATTTTAATCTGTTATCATGGGTAGTCGTAAGTATTTACTTCACAGTTCTTTTTTTACAATATCATAAATTTCGAATGTTTATTAGGTGGCGAAGTAATAATGGTAAATTGGTAAATGGTATTCGAATGTTGACATTAATGCCTTAAGTATGTACGGAGGTTGAATAATTTGTATTATGAAAAAAGTGCAATGTCTTCTGGTGCTCTATTCGTAGTGGGATAAACATGAAATTTGAACCATATAGGTTCTCTATATTGGTAGGTATCGCATGCAAAGTATGAATTTAGGAGCTTAAATTCATAACCCTTCATATTTTTTAGTTTTGGACATTTACATTATTTTGAATTATTCCTATCTTAAATTCCTATGATACTTCTCTTACAATTGCATTCATTTGGTATTTTTATTAGGTGGCTTAGGTAATACCTTATGGTATTTGATTCTTGTTATAATAATATTGGAAATTTGTAATTAACTCAGATGAAAAGTATGCCTAAGTTGGGTACAAACCTATATTGAGATTGATTATTTATCTAAATATCTTGCAAATAGTTTTTTTTTTAAATTACGATTATTAAATATAAATTCTTAAAGAATTTCATATGCTAAGTTCATACTTTGCATGCGATTTCTACCAATATAGGGCACTTATGGTTCAAATTTAAAGTTATAAAAGTTACCTAGTTATAAAAAAAAAATACTATGCTCTTGTAAATTAAACCTATGCCAATTATTTAAATTAAAAGTATTAATGCACATTTTATTAAACTTTAGAGGATCATAGTTAATAAGCTAGCAAATCAAAATCGATGATTTTACTATCAAGATTTTCAGAAAAAAAAAATATACCAAAATCCATTGAAAAATAGAGAAGTTACTGTTTGAAAAAAAAAATTTAATTTTGCTATTAATACACCTGCGTGTTTAATAATATTGAAATTTTTATAAAAAAATTGCCTGTTAAAAATAAAGAAGCTCGTCTGTTTTCGTTTTAACAAAATTCTATGTAATCGATCTATAATCGTTAAAATACCCCGCGTACAATGACATAAGATACAACCTGTATAAAAGGCAATTTCAAATATAAGTCATACACTTAAAGGTCATAATCTATAACTCGTAGCTTCTGGCTGCCTTTTTAAATCTTAATTTAAACGTAGAAAAAAAATAAGCATAATATTGGGCATGTTTATAGATTCTGTTGGAAATATAACGTAATAAGAAATGTCGTTACATTTCATAATATGTTTTGATTATAATATTTTATTTAAATAACGCTATTTCTATGAATTCAAATTTAATTATCTGTTTTCAGATTCTCCGTAATTACGAATAAGCGATTTGTCTTAATACGTAATGAAAAAAATAAAATATACTCACGCAGTATATAACTTAAAGTGGGATTTGCATCTATATTTCCGATAATATAAGCCATAAAACATAAAGCTAACACAATAATATTATGTTTCAACATTTTTGTTGCTACCAACAATAATTTAATAACAACGTTAGCGGTGGATAACACAACGTACGAATGATATTAAAAGTTATCCAACAATGATTGTTCCGGCGAGGAAAATAACTTTTAGCGGACTGTATTTATGTATTTTGTTTTTTTTAACGTAAGGTAAATATTACAATTTTTGTTAGGTTTTAAATCGTAATTATGTGTATGAAATCTATCCGTGCAAGTCTGCCCTGGGTGGGTCTTGCTGCGGAAAGCTCCGTTGAACACACTGACTAGATTTGTTGCTCCGCACTCGTATTTATAGACTGGTCTCGCCCACCGCGTCGTCGCAGGAGCCGCCCATAAAATGTCGGATTGCGCATGGTTGAATAGCGGCCATAACGCTGGTTGCTCGCGGCATTGGCTGCTGCTGCTCCCGAAGCCACGCCCAAAGCGTTCTGTCGTAGGTCATCATCGTAGGTTCGTATGCGATGCGGCCGGTCTCGTGTTCTGTGACAGACCAGCAAGCACGTCGTAACCAGCGTGCAGGCGGCACGGCGCGCACGAATCGCCGTCCTTGCCGCGGCCGGTCTCGTGTTCTGTGACAAACCAGTTGACGCCCGCCAGTCTAGCGCCAGCCGAGTAAGTCATAAAATAGGCTATTCTGCTAATACGTTACAAAAAATGTGTATTTATTTTATGCAACAGATAAAAACATTTGGGAAAATAGCAGTAGGCAAATATTACTTTGTTTTTTTATAATACACACAGTACAGTTGTGTACAATTTGACAGTTCACCGTAGCTGAGAACTGTAACTTGTATACTGTAAGAGATATTGTGAAATGTATATACGAAAGGAAAATAATTAAAACCAGTTTTTAACTAAATAGATTTTGTTTTTGGATGTGACTTAAAAAAAACCAGGGCTTTGAAACCGGTATAAACCGTTAAAAACCGAAATCTAAAACAAAATCAAAACTGAAACCGGTAAAAATTGGAAACTGGTACTATGATTTAAACCAAAACCGAAATTTAATTTAAATAACTGTGTTTTGTATCTTGAACATTTTGAAATATTTACTTAACATAATAGGCGATCGAAACTTTCAATCCTACGATTTAAATAAATTAATAAACCAAGTAAGAACGTAAATAGTCCAACCGTTCAGGCCTTGAAACTGATAGAAATCGGATAAAAACTGAAGCATAATACAAAATTGAAAACAAATATGAAATTGCCTAATACCAGCATTGAAAAATTGAAACCAAAATCGAAAATATTAAAAACCAGTATACGAAAACGAGATCAAAATAGAATTTTTTTTCAATGGGTTTAAAGCTCTGAAAAAAACTGGTGCGTGTAGTTGAAATGAAACTTAATACAGTATTACAATAATAGTATAAACTACAAAGTAATAAAGTAATAATAATAATAATAATATGAAATCAAAATTATATAATTTATAAGAAAAGGATCTACATACGAATACATAGCTTATTGGTCATACAGCTGGTATGAATATACACTTATTGTATGGTAGAAGCAGCAGAAAAATTAGGTTCTCACAGTCCAGGGAGCATTCCACAATTAGAAAATTGACTGTCTCTTAGTGCTAACACTGACCTACCACTCTTTAATATACCACATACTTTAAAATACCCACGGCGATCTTGTCACAGAGCCAAGATCTAATTCGTAGAATCTATACTATGCTCCGATGAGTTCTCACAGATATCTTACCGGCTCGGGTTTTGTCATCTGGCCGTTGGCAGGTGCTGAGGCTGTTGCTAACAATTATAATATTGCTCTCCCAGGGTCTGTGTACAATGCTGACATCATCTCACTATCTATGTGTTACCATAGTATATTAGATATTGCGTATTATAGCTTTGTGTAGGGGCAGAGTAGAGGGGTCTGTACGTGCCACATTTGTGGGCTCATAGACACAAGGGACGTGCCCTTCCCTCTGGACCCCATTAATACGAATCTATGTGCAGTTATTTTATCAAAATATACCATGTAAAATTATATAATAATATACCACAACTGGGTGATGGATCGTTAGTCTTTATAGATTAGGAATTATGTCACTAATTATATGACTGCATTAAACAACATTTTATTTATTAGATATTCAATTGTCCAACAACTATTATCATTATATTGCTCTGCGGTTATTCTGCTTTTGTCAAAATCTAATTTTAATCGATCAGTTTTAAATGCAATTCGTTTTCAAAATGTAAGCTATAGTACTCGACTTACGTCCGAACTCTTAGTATATGTGGGTGTTGATTGAAAATTTAAAAACTATACACAGTTACTATACAAAACGATAACAAATGTACAGAAGTGAATTATCGTAGTTATGCGCGTGTTACACCTATCCAAACAACCGCTCACCGAAGCATATATACTATAACGTTTTTGTTTGTTATTCAAATAAGTACAGGTTTTCTGGTTTTGTTTCAACTTGGTATAATGATTTAAAAACTTATAAAACTTTATTATTTAACGATTTAAATTGTTTTAAAAATTTTAGGTTATAATTTGTTACGTTTGTAAATCTGCGAAAGGTATTCGCATGATAAAAGCTGATGATTGTGCTGTCAAGTTTACTCTTCAAATGTTTATGTCATGTTCATATTATATACATAGAGCCGTGAAATTGTTCTGACGCTATAATTTAGGATTGACACAAGAGACGTTTCAAACATATTATTATAATAATTATGAGACTGTGGCATTCGGCAAAGGTGTAACCCTTGTTCCTAACACCCAAAACACACGAGTGAAATCGGTTAGCTATGTCCGTACGGATGCCCTCATATCGATTTATTACATCATCGTATGTGCTCGTGTCATGGTAAACCTAAGACAACAATCGTCACAATTCACAATAACCGTTTCATGTAACCCATACTATAACTAGGGTAAGTGTAGACTATGTGTGTTAAAAGCATTAAAAGTAGTAGTTGGATTCATTTCCTACTAGAAAATATGAAAATCAAAA
>NC_042495.1:29248789-29249954 GCF_005508785.2 Acyrthosiphon pisum | reverse complement strand
CGATCAAATCGATAGCAATTTTATAGAGTTAAATGCTCTAAAAAAATTGAAGGACCAACATTCTTATTTTTACTTACCCCATGATTTTTAATATTTTTTCTTATTGTTTACATAGGTAAAACAGGATAAAACTTGTTTTGTCCGGGCGGCTATATAGTCTCTCCCCATGGCTAACAGGTATAACCTCGTGGGACACCCTTTATGCAGTATATTATTATTGAGTTATTCCAACATTCGCTATAACAATCTAATTAATTATCTCGTATTATACATACATTACATTCGGTTGGCGAATTATCTATTTCTACTCTAGCTACAATGCTACGGATGTAGGGATTTTTGAGAGCATACGATAAAAGTCACGTCCCAAATCATAGATAACAAATTGGTGTTCGAATCACTTCGATATCATAGATATAACTCAGGAGAAAAATATACTGAATAAAAAATACAAATAAAATTATTCAGAATAAGTATTTGAATACCTAATAAAAAATGTATTTAAAATAGTATTCGAATACAAAAAAATTATTCAGACACATTTATTCGAATACTTTACAAGTACTGCCTATCAATAATTAATATAAATAATATTATTAAACTTTAAAATAGCTGGTACATCAGTACATCGTACATGTGTATTCAGTATTCATAATATTATATACTCAGAAAAAGATAGCTAAAACATAACATGTGTAAAAAATCAACCTAAGTACTGTAAATTAATACTGTAACCAAAAAATCTATAAAATATACACCTAAACACGATTTTTCTTGTGAATCAATTTAGTTCAAATCAGGGTTAAATTATATATGTCTTTAAACGGAGAATAACGTTTTTATTTTTTTTTTTAATTTAAAACATTTAAAGTATAATATTTCAACATATCTTAGATTCTGAGTGGAACGATGAATGTATTGATTTTACAATGATGTGTGAATATTTTTATATTTATTATTTATTATTATTTTATTTTTGTGTCTGTCATCACGGTTTGGGGCAGTAAAACTGCTTCGATTTTCTTCAACAGTATATTGTTCGATGGGAAAGTGAATCTAGTTGGTGCATTCGGGAGGTCAAATTTTAAAATTCCCAATAGATTGAAAAAGCGCTCGGGAAAAACAACATACAAATTAATGAAAAACAAGAATTTTACGCAAAATT
>NC_042495.1:29248562-29248739 GCF_005508785.2 Acyrthosiphon pisum | reverse complement strand
ATGAAAACAAGAATTTTTACGCAAAATTGGTTTTACACAAAATCAATATTGGTTTTAAGTGTAACTCTAAAAAAATTAACGTATATAAATGCAATTTTTATTTTCTATATATTATGATAACATTTTCAAAATATTTTGATTTGTTGAGAACTGTTTAAGAACATTTTCTGTTTCCAA
>NC_042495.1:29245132-29248462 GCF_005508785.2 Acyrthosiphon pisum | reverse complement strand
ATACTAAAATCCAAGAACAGCGCTAATCGAATTATATCTTATATTTATTATTATTAAAATACTAGTTTATAACTTACAGTAATAAATAACTTTATTCGTTTATTTAAAACAAGTTAAAATTGTCCCATTTTGTAAGTTCTCCGAATAATAATTCTAAAATGGCGGACATTTTGATCATAAAATCACAAATATATGGTATATTTTATTTTATTAAATACAGCTACTGAACTTCATTATATTTCATTGAATCGATTGAATTTAAAATCGCATGACAATTCATTATTTTTATAAAATGTTTTATTTGGTTTAGGCACTGATGTAATAGGCATTCAATGAGTTCTGCATTTTGCAGTTTATAATTTATTTTAATATCACTATGTTTTAGAATTCAGTAAAAATAAAATAAATTATACACATCATCAAATCATAAATGCACCATAAACAATATAATAAACATAGTATAATGTTGTCTCCGTCTTATATAAAGGGATAGGTAATATACCTAAATGTATGTCCAGCAGTTACAATACTGTTATAATAAATATTATAGTGAATTGACCTATAATGAATCATAAGTTAAGAACATTATATGTCTTGTCTCATTGGGTTTTTACGATGTTTTAATTTTTATGTGAATTATATTAGCATTTTCATATATTATTAATTTACAATATACTCATCACTCACTTAAATATTTGAATAAATTAAAAAACCAACGAGTGGACACATTAAATATTTTTACATTTAAGTATGATAAAAGGTAAAATCACTCTTATATTTAAGCCGACCACACGCACTAATTTGAACTGTAAGTTTTGATATAATATTATGGGTTAGTAAGACGGAAAAAACTGTACATAAGCCGGTACAAAGTCTTCTCAAGTAACCCCTAATCAATTGACATATTGAACTATGTACTTGAACGTTGTGTAATAATAATTTATTTTTCATATTATTTTAAAATCAAAATTACAGAGTAACAAAGTTTTATAATAAATACTGTAGAAATATGATTATGTTGAGCAAAACTCAATGTATTTATAAGAGAAATAAGTTGTGTATACTGTAAAGTAAAATCAAATTACTTACCATAGCAAATGACTAATTTATTGAATTCTAAATAATTAAATAGCATTTAAAAAATGTATTAAGTATTTTACCAACAAAACGAGAGCAAGATAGTTGACAACATCTAAAAGAACGTCACAACCGCTGACAAACATACATGTGTAGTAAAATATCAATATATAGGCATTTGTTTAAGAATAATATCCTTACCATTATGTTTAATTTTCAGTAAATTAGAATTAAAAACACAAAATTTGTTCTGTAGAACATACATTTTCTATAAAAAGATATCTACGTTTGTGATCTCATGTGGTTATGGTAATGATACTCCTAATAATTAATATGACATTGGTAATTGTTCTAATCGAGAAATTAAATGGTTTAAGAGAAAGGGCTCAAGGCAAATTTGGACATTTTCAGTTTAGACATTAATTCTGTGGGAAATTTCAAGCCGCGTTGAATGGTATCACTGTAGATGCCATGTGGGATTTGGTTTACGAGATAAAATAAAATGCGTATGGTAATAAGTCGTTATACAGAGTTTTTTTTTTTTATGAGAAAAAAGTCACTAATTATTACTTATTTTAATGACAAAGAGCATAAGTATTATAAAATTACATGCACTAAGTTTTAAATAATTATAATTTGAAGAAAATAATTGAAAACTAAAATATATTGAATAGTAAAATAACAAAACACTTACTAAACATGATTATGAATACAACATTTAAAAACATTAAAAATAAAAAAGTTATAGTAAAATAACTTTATTTTTTCAAATGGTAACTATACTATATTTTTTAATGGATTCCGGTAAAGCTTTTTTTTATGAACATTTTGATAGTCAAATCATTAATTTGAATTTTTTTTAATCGGTAATCTAATAACACTCCCCCCCCCCCCGCAAAAAAAAAAGCAGGTAAGTGGATGTCGCTCTGCTGTACAGTAGATTACCACTTGTAACCTAACCTGTATTAGACTTGAATTCAATGATATAATATCATTGTATAAGAAAAACGATTCAGAGCGGAGACGGTTTGTCAGGCTGGATATTTAATATTTTGTTATTATTTACTTTATCATGTAAGTTGAATTAATATTAAAATATTATTATTTTTTATTCGTTTCTATGGTGATAAACAAAGCGTTAGAAATTAAAAACCCATTTTTAGCGTTTTTTTCGTAATTCTCCGGTGGTTTTTCCCATGGCATTAAATAACTATTGAGAAAATCGAAAAATGACCTCTTAAAAGTACCATTTTGATCCAATTTTCTAAAAGATAAGGTACCATGTGTTGAAATCGAAACACTCCTTCTAGAAGAAATTTTGTATCCAGGATATAAAAATTGAAAAAAAAATAAAAATAAACACCATTGTAAAAACAAAAATAACTTTCTCGCTTGCAGAATCTTAAACATGAACAAAATTGTTTGCAAACATAGTTCATTATTTTTATTTTAACATACAATTATCTAAATCGGTATTATTATTTTAATCTGTTATCATGGGTAGTCGTAATTATTTACTTCACAGTTCTTTTTCTTACAATATCATAAATTTCGAATGTTTATTAGGTGGCGAAAGTAATAATGGTAAATTGGTAAATGGTAATCGAATGTTGACATTAATGCCTTAAGTATGTACGGAGGTTAAATAATTTGTATTATGAAAAAAGTGCAATGTCTCCTGGTGCTCTATTCGTAGTGGGATAAACATGAAATTTGAACCATATAGGTTCTCTATATTGGTAGGTATCTCATGCAAAGTATGAATTTAGGAGCTTAAATTCATAACCATTCATATTTTTTAGTTTTGGACATTTACATTATTTTGAATTATTCCTATCTTAAATTCCTATGATACTTCTCTTACAATAGCATTCATTTGGAATTTTTATTAGGTGGCTAAGGTAATACCTTATGGTATTTGATTCTTGTTATAATAATATTGGAAATTTGTAATTAACTCAGATGAAAAGTATGCCTAAGTTGGGTACAAACCTATATTGAGATTGATTATTTATCTAAATATCTTGCAAATAGTTTTTTTTTAAATTACGATTATTAAATATAAATTCTTAAAGAATTTCATATGCTAAGTTCATACTTTGCATGCGATTTCTACCAATATAGGAAACTTATGGTTCAAATTTAAAGTTATAAAAGTTAGTTATAAGAAAAAAATAAAATGCTCTTGTAAATTAAATCTATGCCAATTATTTAAATTAAAAGAATTAATGCACATTTTATTAAACTTTAGAG
>NC_042495.1:29237530-29245032 GCF_005508785.2 Acyrthosiphon pisum | reverse complement strand
GATCATAGTTAATAAGCTAGCAAATCAAAATTGATGATTTTACTATCAAGATTTTCAGAAAAAAAAAATATACCAAAATCCATTAAAAAATATAGAAGTTACCGTTTGAAAAAAAAAATTTAATTTTGCTATTAATACACCTGCGTGTTTAAAAATATTGAAATTTTTATAAAAAAATTGCCTGTTGAAAATAAAGAAGCTCGTCTGTTTTCGTTTTAACAAAATTCTATGTAATCGATCTATAATCGTTAAAATACCCCGCGTACAATGACATAAGATACAACCTGTATAAAAGGCAATTTCAAATATAAGTAACATAATAAATTATATATTTAAACACATTGAATACAATATGTCTAGGTACTATAACACTTAAAGGTCATAATCTATAACTCATAGCTTCTGGCTGCCTTTTTAAATCTTTATTTAAACGTAGAAAAAAAATAAGCATAATATTGGGCATGTTTATAGATTCTGTTGGAAATATAACGTAATAAGAAATGTCGTTACATTTCATAATATGTTTTGATTATAATATTTTATTTAAATAACGCTATTTCTATGAATTCAAATTTAATTATCTGCTTTCAGATTCTCCGTAATTACGAATAAGCGATTTGTCTTAATACGTAATGAAAAAAATAAAATATACTCACGCATTATATAACTTAAAGTGGGATTTGCATCTATATTTCCGATAATATAAGCCATAAAACATAAAGCTAACACAATAATATTATGTTTCAACATTTTTGTTGCTACCAACAATAATTTAATAACAACGTTAGCGGTGGATAACACAACGTACGAATGATATTAAAAGTTATCCAACAACGATTGTTCCGGCGAGGAAAATAACTTTTAGCGGACTGTATTTATGTATTTTGTTTTTTTTAACGTAAGGTAAATATTACAATTTTTGTTAGGTTTTAAATCGTAATAATGTGTATGAAATCTATCCGTGCAAGTCTGCCCTGGGTGGGTCTTGCTGCGGAAAGCTCCGTTGAACACACTGACTAGATTTGTTGCTCCGCACTCGTATTTATAGCCTGGTCTCGCCCACCGCGTCGTCGCAGGAGCCGCCCATAAAATGTCAGATTGCGCATGGTTGAATAGCGGCCATAACGCTGGTTGCTCGCGGCATTGGCTGCTGCTGCTCCCGAAGCCACGCGCACAGCGTTCTGTCGTAGGTCATCATCGTAGGTTCGTATGCGATGCGGCCGGTCTCGTGTTCTGTGACAGACCAGCAAGCACGTCGTAACCAGCGTGCAGGCGGCACGGCGCGCACGAATCGCCGTCCTTGCCGCGGCCGGTCTCGTGTTCTGTGACAAACCAGTTGACGCCCGCCAGTCTAGCGCCAGCCGAGTAAGTCATAAAATAGGCTATTCTGCTAATACGTTACAAAAAATGTGTATTTATTTTATGCAACAGATAAAAACATTTGGGAAAATAGCAGTAGGCAAATATTACTTTGTTTTTTTATAATACACACAGTACAGTTGTGTACAATTTGACAGTTCACCGTAGCTGAGAACTGTAACTTGTATACTGTAATAGATATTGTGAAATGTATATACGAAAGGAAAATAATTAAAACCAGTTTTTAACTAAATAGATTTTGTTTTTGGATGTGACTTAAAAAAAACCAGGGCTTTGAAACCGGTATAAACCGTTAAAAACCGAAATCTAAAACAAAATCAAAACTGAAACCGGTGAAAATTGGAAACTGGTACTATGATTTAAACCAAAACCGAAATTTAATTTAAATAACTGTGTTTTGTATCTTGAACATTTTGGAATATTTACTTAACATAAAAGGCGATTGAAACTTTCAATCCTACGATTTAAATAAATTAATAAACCAAGTAAAAACGTAAATAGTCCAACCGTCTAGGCCTTGAAACTGATAGAAATCGGAAAAAAACGTTTAAAAACTGAAGCATAATACAAAATTGAAAACAAATATGAAATTGCTTAATACCAGCATTGAAAAATTGAAACCAAAATCGAAAATATTAAAAACTAGTATACGAAAACGAGATCAAAATAGAATTTTTTTTCAATGGGTTTAAAGCTCTGAAAAAAACTGGTGCGTGTAGTTGAAATGAAACTTAATACAGTATTACAATAATAGTACAAACTACAAAATAATATTGTAATAATAATAATAATAATATTTGATTTCCAACAAAATTATATAATTTATAAGAAAAGGATCTACATACGAATACATAGCTTATTGGTCATACAGCTGGTATGAATGTACACGAATTGTATGGAAGAAGCAGCCGAAGAATTTGGTTCTCACAGTCCAGGGAGCCTTCCACAATAAATTAGATAGTTGACTGTTTCGTAGTGCTAACACTGACCTATGACTCAGGGTTTGCAGATGTGCCTTTGGTCGATGCGCGGTATCGTTATAATAATTGAGTATACCCACGGCCTTCTTGTCACAGTGCCAATATATAATTCGTAGAATCTACTATGCTCCGAGGAGATCTCACAGATATCTTATACCGGCTCGGGTTTTGTCATCTGGCATTTGGCAGATGCTGAGGCAGTTGCTAACAATTATATTATTGCTCTCCCGAGGCCGGTGTGCAATGCTGACATCATCTCACTATCTATGTGTTACCAAAGTATATTAGATATTGCGTATTATGGCTTAGTGTAGGGGCGGAGTAGAGGGGTCCGTACGTGACACATTTGTGTGCTAATGGACCAAAGGGACGTGCCCCTCCCTCTGGACCCCATTAATACGAATCTATCTGCAGTATTTTATCAAAATATGTCAGTATGGCACTTTGCAAAGACCTATAATAGAGGTACCATGTAATATTATGCTCGCAGTAACTCAAAGCAAATGTTTTTGAACTTGAGATATCGCTAATCAAAGTTTCAAAAATCATTTGGTATTCATCTGATAATGTGTTACGTTTGTAAATCTGCGAAAGGTATTCGCAAGATAAGAGTTGAAGTTTGCTCTTCAAATGTTTATGTCATGTTCATATTATATACATATAGAGCCGTGAAATTGTTCTGACGCTATAATTTAGGATTCACACAAGAGACGTTTCAAACATATTATTATAATAATTATGAGACTGTGGCACCCAGTAAAGGTGTAAACCTTGTTCCTAACACCCAAACATACGAGTGAAATCGGTTATTTATGTCCGTATGGATGCCCTCATATCGATTTATTACATTATCGTAGGTATGTGCTCGTGTCGTTGTAAACTTAAAACAACAATCGTCAAAAATCCCAAAAACTGTTTCATATAACCCATACTATAACTCAGGTAAGTGTAGACTATGTGTGATAAACGCATTAAAAGTAATAGTTGGATTCAATTTCCTACTAGAAAATATGAAAACCAAAACATTTCAACTACTTATAGTGTATTCAGTCACAAAAATATGAAAAAAGAACACATCGTTGTCAAATCAATGCATTCATCGCTCCGCTAAGAACTTAAGATGTGCATGGTGACCCATTAATCTTAGTATGGATTGTAAAGTGTTTATTAGTTGTCGTCACATTCAAGAACATAAAAGTTTTAATTAGGATAAATTCTATGCGAATCATATCAATACAAACATATTATAGACAGTATCTGTATTGTTGCAAACTTCGTTTTAAGAAGGTAGTCAAATAGCACACCTAAAATTAATTTTTAAGTGTCAAAATTTAAACTAACTAATATTCGGGCGGTACTTAAATCAGGATAATGGACATGATAAGAATGAACGTCTTTGCGTCTTGATATGAGGACATCTGCACCACGACTAGAAGTACTAGTAAGTGAAGATCTACCACAATGATAAATATTATAATTGAACAAGCCCAATTCACGGTCATTTAAACTATCATTCAACCAGGTCTTTGTCAATACTAAAAAAACATAATTAAAAGAAACAACATTGCATTAAAAAATTTAACAATTTAGAACTTAAACCCCTACAGATAAAACCAATTTACGTAGATCAGTAATATTTATAAAAGTTTCTTGTCTGAATATGAAGGCGATTGACGAGATCGACTAGATACCAATTTATTAAGTCTTCAAAAAAGGACATTATATATAGGATACTTAACATAAGGATATTATTGCATTGCTGTAAGAACTATGAATTGTACATCACAATAACTGCGAATTATTGTAAATCATAAAGACAGCTAACGGCTAACTAAACAAACAACTTTTGGTTACATTATTTTTTTGTAGTACCTATTCAAATGAATGCGCGTTCTACATAAAAAAAGGTGGTGACGAGCAGGTGTTTACTACTGGCGACAAAATATATTTGATAGGAATAAGAAAATTAATGTCCCGAATAATAATTACATATTTTTAAAAAAAAAAACGATCAACACTACAGATAAATTAGTTAGGTCCTCCATATTTCCATATTATGTATTATGAGAATTGTTCTAATGTAGGCGCTTTTAAATTCAAATAAATTTGACATATGAGACACATGCAACACATAAAATATTATATTCATCACCTCTCCGATCTGACGTTTAGTAAATTAACATAGTTAATTATCAGCATCTCCAGACCACACCGTTTTAATTTATAGTATATTATACTGTAAGACCCCTTCAAAAATCCTACGATCAAGGCATTTGTTTAAAACATCAAAATATTAATCACCCGCGACATCTTTGTCACACTGCACAAAATAAAATAAATTTGTAAACTTGTCAATACTATAACATTGGGTAAAAGAAGGGATTACACACAAATAATAATTATTCTTAATCACATTTATCATAAACCGTTTTTTTTTTTTTATTAGATTCATATGTAACGGATAGTAACCGTTTACTCACAACACATAAATAACATTATATATGAATAGTTAAAAGTAGGAATAAGCAAGTAGGTAAACGACCTCCTTAAACAATTTGGCAATAGTCAAATTGCAAATACAATAGAAAGTTAAAGGGTTAATCATGTAGTCGGAATAACCGAGTGCTTAATCACGATCCATATTAAAACACAAAACACGTATCAGTTGACAGGATATGGGGATTGCTAAAGTCACGAGTAGATATACGTATAAATGAATATGTACGCATTTATAGACCAGGATGTGGTAACTGATAAGAATTTAGTAAATTCGCAAAAGAGATGACTCTCTGCACGACAACACAGATAATAAATTAGCTGTCAGAACATTATGGCGAATACTCAGATTAGGAATATTGCAAGTGCGTGGGCTGAGTTGATGGTCATCACGGACCACATCCGTTATGAGAAATTATTAGCGTATCGATAGGCAGGGGGAGCAGGGACTGAATATAAAAGGGAGCAGAAACATCCTGTATTCAGACGTGTCTACTCCAGAGCACAACAAGCACCTTCACGTCACTCTGTGTAAGAAATTGTCATTTGGACTTAGACAAAATTACTGAAGAACATTTTAATAAACTACAAAGTATCTTTTCATCTGTCTACATTTATTTATAAACTACCCTGTCAACATCTTCATCATCAACACAAGTGGTCTCGCTTCCTGCAAAATCATAATATACTCGTAGTTAACGGCTATCAGAATATCACTCTGACTAGCCCGACGACGAGAATATTACACATAGAGACAAGGACTACTTACTTACCTATATTTTGTTTTTCAATTGAACTAAATTGTTGGGTAAAAAAGTTAAACAATTTTACTTTTAATTTTGAAACGATCAAATCGATAGCAATTTTATAGAGTTAAATGTTCTAAAAAAATTGAAGGACCAACATTCTTATTTTTATTTTCCCCATGATTTTTAATATTTTTTCTTATTGTTTATATAGGTAAAACAGGATAAAATTTGTTTTGTCCGGGCGGCTATATAGTCTCTCCCCATGGCTAACAGGTATATCCTCATGGGACACCCTTTATGCAGTATATTATTATTGAGTTATTCCAACATTCGCTATGACAATCTAATTAATTATCGTATTATACATACATTACATTCGGTTGGCGAATTATCTATTTCTACTCTAGCTACAATGCTACGGATGTATGGATTTTTGAGAACATACGATAAAAGTCACGTCCCAAATCATAGATAACAAATTGGTGTTCGAATCACTTCGATATCATAGATATAACTCAGGAGAAAAATATACTGAATAAAAAATACAAATAAAATTATTCAGAATAAGTATTTGAATACCTAATAAAAAATGTATTTAAAATAGTATTCAAATACAAAAAAAGTATTCAGACACATTTATTCGAATACTTTACAAGTACTGCCTATCAATAATTAATATAAATAATATTATTAAACTTTAAAATAGCTGGTACATCAGTACATCGTACATGTGTATTCACTATTCATAATATTATATACTCAGAAAATGAATGCTAAAACATAACATGTGTAAAAAATCAACCTAAGTACTGTAAATTAATACTGTAACCAAAAAATCTATAAAATATACACCTAAACACGATTTTTCTTTTGCATCAATTTAGTTCAAATCAGGGTTAAATTATATATATGTCTTTAAACGGAGAATAACGTTTTTATTTATTTTTTTTTAATTTAAAACATTTAAAGTATAATATTTCAACATATTTTAGATTCTGAGTGGAACGATTGAATGTATTGATTTTACAATGATGTGTGAATATTTTTATATTTATTATTTATTATTTTTTTATTTTTGTGTCTGTCATCACGGTTTGGGGCAGTAAAACTGCTTCGATTTTCTTCAACAGTATATTGTTCGATGGGAAAGTGAATCTAGTTGGTGCATTCGGGAGGTAAAATTTTAAAATTCCCAATAGTTTTAAAAAGCGCCGGGAAAAACAACATACAAATTAATGAAAAACAAGAATTTTTACGCAAAATTGGTTTTCCACAAAATCAATATTGGTGTTAAGTGTAACTCTAAAAAAATGAAAGTATATAAA
Organism: Acyrthosiphon pisum; assembly: GCF_005508785.2. Taxonomy (NCBI): domain Eukaryota; kingdom Metazoa; phylum Arthropoda; class Insecta; order Hemiptera; family Aphididae; genus Acyrthosiphon; species Acyrthosiphon pisum. The sequence goes on along the minus strand of NC_042495.1, from coordinate 29,238,102 downwards.
TGCAATTTTTACTGGTCGCTTATATTTTTATTTTATATATATTATGATAACATTTTCAAAATATTTTGATTTGTTGAGAACTGTTTAAGAACATTTTCTGTTTCCAATTGTATTAGTCTTTTTTTCTATGAATGTCATTAAAGCTTTATATGTTGGGTAATGAAGCTTGAAATTTTAATACAAGACTCCTACTATATTGTTACAATGACATTTGAAAATTATCAAAAAACCATATATTCACAGTTTATTTTATAAGAATTTAAAGTTCAAAACTTGACATAATACGGAAAAATCACGAAAATTAGCAAATTATTTTAAGTTGAGAATACATAAACATTTTTCTTTTTAAATCTAAGATTTGAAAATGTAATACAAGATAATTCATAAGTTTGTCTGCCTTTATCAAAAAAATAAATGTCTACAAGCAAATCAAATTAAATTTTTATGATTTTCACTCGATTTATCGTGTAGCAGTTTTCTCTTTTTATTGTTATTCAAAAACTGTAGATACATGAATATTTTACTGAATGTTTATATTTTTATTTTCTATACCTAACCTAACCTACCATATT
>NC_042495.1:29236603-29237430 GCF_005508785.2 Acyrthosiphon pisum | reverse complement strand
GATCAAATTTGGTAAAAGATAAGATAATATTCAACAAAGCATTCCTTCGTCTAAAAATTTAAGTTTTTGTATTCTTTTTTGTGTATCTATATTATTTTAATTATGAATTGTAAGTAATTTGTCGCTCTCTACCTACACAAGCATCATTTTTAGAAGGTAGATAATCTCTTTGTTTATTATGTAAATTTTATGTTCATGTGTAACGTGCCTACAACTGCGCAACTACTGATGGAAGTATTGAAATGAAATACGAGCATGATTGTAATACTTGTATTTTATTACCACTCGAATATAATAATTATTTAATCAAAAAATGTTCTAAGTCCAATAAATTTATAATAAAAATGTGGGTCAGCGAGATGTGACTATGTATTTAGTTAGACTGTTCTTCTTGGGGCTCATTGTTCGTCTGATGGACGCTTGTCCAACAGCTCTTCTCGATGGGTATCTGTCCCTGTCCCTTCTATTATTTCAGATGGCCATACATGGTCATCTTGCGGTTAGGCCTAGCGTGCGGGATTGTCACACGCTTGCACACGCCGGATGTCTAACATATATTTATTGTTATTTATTGCGACTAAAATCCAAATATAAAACTAAAATAATTAAACATAATTCTATACAATTGCATAAAAATCCGCGTTATTATAATAAATTATGATAAAATAATTTATAAAAATACAATTTTTGCTATAGCATTTTAGGGTTCATGATATAAAAATTATTGTTGATTATCAAGCACTTGTAGATATAAAAGAGATGTACGTACTTTTTATCTTCGTTTATATTCGTATGTAGGTATATTATTATTGTATAATTCTAAATTA
>NC_042495.1:29217747-29236553 GCF_005508785.2 Acyrthosiphon pisum | reverse complement strand
TTTTTTATTTATAACGTATAGAAATTGAACGTCATAATACGTGAAGATGAGTACATGACGTTCATATATATTATACGTTATATAACAAATATAACATTTAATAACTGGTTAATATTGTACTTAGGATAGTTTTATAATATGTTTACGAGCAGTTTTTGTATTCTTTTTTGTGTATCTATATTATTTTAATTATTATTTGTAAGTAATTTGTCGCTCTCTACCTTCACAAGCATCACTTTTAGAAGGTATATAATCTCTTTGTTTATTATGTAAATTTTATGTTCATGTGATAAATAGATTCTTACTAAAAAAATAAAAAAAAAAATAAAAATGTAAAGACTTTCAACCATTTAGATTGACAAAAAAAAATGTCTGTCTTTTTTCGTTTGCTAAAAAGAGTCATGCGTGAGCTACCATTTACCTATCTATAGCCTATACAAAATGAAAAATCAAGGTGTTTACACCCTCCAATTTACAAGTAATAATCTAAGCATACAGTGAGAAAAATGGACTTAGTTTAATAATCAAAATATTCATTAAGATTATGATAAATGCAAATTTTTTTTATTTTTTATTTAAATATATTCAATCTGTTTACAAAATAAAAAACAATAAGCGATAAGGATAACATAGAAAAATATATACAAATATGAATCACGAAAATAGGAGACCGTTCATTAACAGCACCTCAGATAATTGTAAAGCTTAAAATAAATATTTAATACAAATCAACTTATATAATATTATCTATATTGTGAATGCGAACTTGTCCTTTTAAATTAATAAATAAAATAGTTGTATATAAATCTTAGTACCATATTATTGTATACTAGGCGACCCGTCACAGCTTCGCTCGTGATTGGTTGTTTATTTTTTCTTCGGACCATGATATGTATAAATTTTTATTCAAATTTTATCGTTTAATGTGATCGGCAAGTAAATATACAAAACGGTTAATGGAAACGTATTGAAATGTTTCTACCTAGCGGTATTAATGATAAATATATTTTTATTAAAAATAGCTGACCCCATGCACCTCGTTGCCCGTTAAATGTACCTACTCTATATGACTCAAACTTTGTTCAATTGGTTATTCGGTGTATGGTGTTCAAAACTTATCTTAACTTTTCCGTTGCCCAGAGTAAAAATTCTGATTCACAACATTATATTGGCAGGTAGGCAATCAACCTGTGGTAGATCGTGGACCCCGTGCTGTTTGTACCTACGTAAGTGTATATGATTTAACTCTAAAGTATCAAAGTTATACGAAGTTTGTCGTTTTTACTGAATTCCACCTTCAGTGGATTAATATAATCAATTAATACAAAATCCTAACCTAACCTAACCGTACTAAAATCCAATGAACAAAAAAAAAAAACCAAATTGAACCCTTATTAATTTAATCCCAGAGGTCTAATCTACACACAAACGTTCATTTATATATACCTATAGCTGTCCCACACTGCGTTGCCCGGGCAAAAGTTACTTTAGGTGAAATACATTGGCAATGTTATATTTTGTACGTATAAGTTCAAGGACTCAAAAAGGCTTTAATTATAAATATATTTTAGCTGATCCCGTTCACTTCTTTGCTCGTAAAAATATTATGTACTATCTTTACCTATATAATATATAATTATCATATTATGATTCAAACTTTGTTCAATTGGTTATTCGGTGTATGGTGTTCAAAACTTATCTTCAATTTTCCTTTGCCCGGAATAAAAATTTGGTTATTTGGTATTGTTATTGTATACATTACTTATATTATATGTGCCATGCATTTTAATATTGTTTAAGGGCTCAACCGACTAAATCTTAAAAAATAAAAAATATATATTATAAACAACATTTCCGGCCAAAATTTAATCAACCTACGTTATACTTAAGAGTCAAAAAAGTATTATTTTAACAGAAATTAAAAATTCATAACATATGGTGACCTATATACTACGTACACACAAATGTCTTGAAATGTGGCTGAAACTACAAACGAAAAATTTAAACAGCACTTACAAAATGCGATAGAGAATTAGTTAAATGGACACCGGATTGAATTGTGGGGCCCCAATAAGGTATACAGTTATCAATTTAGTCGGAAGAAGTTAATGAGATATTCATCACAATAATATAATATTAATATTAATTTCTTTTTTTATTATTTACTAACCTACGGCGACATAGGCCATTGGGTGGTTAAATAGTATTTTTTTTTTTAACTGTGGGGAGGTTATGATTGAGAGTTAATACTTCCAGCTGTTAAAGAAATTTTAGAAACGGTTTTACACCATTCAGTCGCACACAGTGTAATCGAAAAGGTCCCATTAAGCAACTAATCGAACTTTCGACTAATGAAACATTGAAATCCAGGTTCAATAGGGTAGTGATCGGCTCACGGAACTTTGGCTTCAAACTAACGTAATTCATCATTATCCTGGACTGTGGACTCTCGTTAAAAAATTTTTAATAGCCTTTTCCTTCCTCATATCTCGTCGAGCGAGGGTTCAGCACTGTAACAGATTTAATTACAAAAAAGAGGAATCGATTCGATATCGTGACAAGAGGAGATTTACGACTTAAGTTAACAAACATCGAACCTCATATCAAAAAACTTGCTAAAAACCACCAAGTTCAACCATCTCATTGATGCCTAGCAATATTTTTTTAAAGAAACTAAAAAATGTGCTTATATTTATATTTTTTTAAATGTTTTGTATAAAAAATAAATGATAAAACATGAGTTATTAGATCATTTAATATTTCTTTTTAAATTTCCCAAATACCCTTAATCATAGAATCCTCACATTGTAGGGGTATGTATGATTAAAAACATATTATAGTTTACGCATAACTAATTGGTATTCGTAGACCGTAATCGATAGAATTTTCGACTCGACGAAATATTATTTTACTCTTTCATCAGAATTTTTTGATAACAGTAAACATATATAGTTTAATTTCACTGCAATATGCAATAATAATATTCAACTTAGTCAATTATACAGATATATATGCAAATATCATCATATGCAGAAATATGCAAGAAAAACTGTTGTGATTATCTCGGAAGGATTGTTATTTGATTCTTCAAATATATTGACTAAAATCCAAATATAAAACTAAAATAATTAAACATAATTCTATACAATTGCATAAAAATCCGCGTTATTATAATAAATTATGATAAAATAATTTATAAAAATACAATTTTTGCTATAGCATTTTAGGGTTCATGATATAAAAATTATTGTTGATTATCAAGCACTTGTAGATATAAAAGAGATGTAGGTACTTTTTATCTTCGTTTATATTCGTATGTAGGTATATTATTATTGTATAATTCTAAATTAGGACCATATAATTGTATGGCTGTTGACGTATCTATTTTTTTTCTGCTCGCTTTAAAAATATGAAAACATTTTTTTATAAATAACCAATATAATATAAAAATATGAAATAGTAAAAAAACTAAAAAGTATTAAATACTATATTATATACTCAGCGGTACCATTATACAAAGGTGGGCAAGTTAATGAAAATAATTAACTCAAGTTAAGTTGAGTTGAGAGGACACAAGATCGATAAGTTAACAGTTAACAAATTATAAATTTAACTCGATAAGTTAACAGTTAATATAGAAAAAAAATATTAACTTAACTCAGTTTAAAAAAAGTTTATCTATTTTTTTTTTTTTAATTAGTATGTAAATCACATAAAGAGTGAATGTGTCTTTCTAGTTTCTAATTTATAAATTATAAAAAACAATTTTATTGAAATTTTATCATAATGTACACTGTTACCATTTTACTTTTACTTTACTATTATTTACTAATTTAAACTATACCCATCTCAAATTAATAATTTGACAAATATATTTTTTTATTTATAACGTATAGAAATTGAACGTCATAATACGTGAAGATGAGTACATGACCTTCATATATATTATACGTTATATAACAAATATAACATTTAATAACTGGTTAATATTGTACTTAGGATAGTTTTATAATATGTTTACGAGCAGTTTTTGTATTCTTTTTTGTGTATCTATATTATTTTAATTATTATTTGTAAGTAATTTGTCGCTCTCTACCTTCACAAGCATCACTTTTAGAAGGTATATAATCTCTTTGTTTATTATGTAAATTTTATGTTCATGTGATAAATAGATTCTTACTAAAAAAATAAAAAAAAAAATAAAAATGTAAAGACTTTCAACCATTTAGATTGACAAAAAAAAAATGTCTGTCTTTTTTCGTTTGCTAAAAAGAGTCATGCGTGAGCTACCATTTACCTATCTATAGCCTATACAAAATGAAAAATCAAGGTGTTTACACCCTCCAATTTACAAGTAATAATCTAAGCATACAGTGAGAAAAATGGACTTAGTTTAATAATCAAAATATTCATTAAGATTATGATAAATGCAAATTTTTTTTATTTTTTATTTAAATATATTCAATCTGTTTACAAAATAAAAAACAATAAGCGATAAGGATAACATAGAAAAATATATACAAATATGAATCACGAAAATAGGAGACCGTTCATTAACAGCACCTCAGATAATTGTAAAGCTTAAAATAAATATTTAATACAAATCAACTTATATAATATTATCTATATTGTGAATGCGAACTTGTCCTTTTAAATTAATAAATAAAATAGTTGTATATAAATCTTAGTACCATATTATTGTATACTAGGCGACCCGTCACAGCTTCGCTCGTGATTGGTTGTTTATTTTTTCTTCGGACCATGATATGTATAAATTTTTATTCAAATTTTATCGTTTAATGTGATCGGCAAGTAAATATACAAAACGGTTAATGGAAACGTATTGAAATGTTTCTACCTAGCGGTATTAATGATAAATATATTTTTATTAAAAATAGCTGACCCCATGCACCTCGTTGCCCGTTAAATGTACCAACTCTATATGACTCAAACTTTGTTCAATTGGTTATTCGGTGTATGGTGTTCAAAACTTATCTTAACTTTTCCGTTGCCCAGAGTAAAAATTCTGATTCACAACATTATATTGGCAGGTAGGCAATCAACCTGTGGTAGATCGTGGACCCCGTGCTGTTTGTACCTACGTAAGTGTATATGATTTAACTCTAAAGTATCAAAGTTATACGAAGTTTGTCGTTTTTACTGAATTCCACCTTCAGTGGATTAATATAATCAATTAATACAAAATCCTAACCTAACCTAACCGTACTAAAATCCAATGAACAAAAAAAAAAAACCCAATTGAACCCTTATTAATTTAATCCCAGAGGTCTAATCTACACACAAACGTTCATTTATATATACCTATAGCTGTCCCACACTGCGTTGCCCGGGCAAAAGTTACTTTAGGTGAAATACATTGGCAATGTTATAACTTGTACGTATAAGTTCAAGGACTCAAAAAGGCTTTAATTATAAATATATTTTAGCTGATCCCGTTCACTTCTTTGCTCGTAAAAATATTATGTACTATCTTTACCTATATAATATATAATTATCATATTATGATTCAAACTTTGTTCAATTGGTTATTCGGTGTATGGTGTTCAAAACTTATCTTCAATTTTCCTTTGCCCGGAATAAAAATTTGGTTATTTGGTATTGTTATTGTATACATTACTTATATTATATGTGCCATGCATTTTAATATTGTTTAAGGGCTCAACCGACTAAATCTTAAAAAATAAAAAATATATATAATAAACAACATTTCCGGCCAAAATTTAATCAACCTACGTTATACTTAAGAGTCAAAAAAGTATTATTTTAACAGAAATTAAAATTCATAACATATGGTGACCTATATACTACGTACACACAAATGTCTTGAAATGTGGCTGAAACTACAAACGAAAAATTTAAACAGCACTTACAAAATGCGATAGAGAATTAGTTAAATGGACACCGGATTGAATTGTGGGGCCCCAATAAGGTATACAGTTATCAATTTAGTCGGAAGAAGTTAATGAAATTTTCATCACAATAATATAATATTAATATTAATTTCTTTTTTCTATTATTTACTAACCTACGGCGACATAGGCCATTGGGTGGTTAAATAGTATTTTTTTTTTAACTGTGGGGAGGTTATGATTGAGAGTTAATACTTCCAGCTGTTAAAGAAATTTTAGAAACGGTTTTACACCATTCAGTCGCACACAGTGTAATCGAAAAGGTCCCATTAAGCAACTAATCGAACTTTCGACTAATGAAACATTGAAATCCAGGTTCAAGGGTAGTGATCGGCTCACGGAGCTTTGGCTTCAAACTAACATAATTCATCATTATCCTGGACTGTGGACTCTCGTTAAAAAATGTTTAATAGCCTTTTCCTTCCTCATATCTCGTCGAGCGAGGGTTCAGCACTGTAACAGAAAAGAGGAATTGTTACAAAAAAGAGGAATCGATTCGATATCGTGACAAGAGGAGATTTACGACTTAAGTTAACAAACATCGAACCTCATATCAAAAAAACTTGCTAAAAACCACCAAGTTCAACCATCTCATTGATGCCTAGCAATATTTTTTGAAAGAAACTAAAAAATGTGCTTATATTTATATTTTTTTAAATGTATTGTATAAAAAATAAATGATAAAACATGAGTTATTAGATCATTTCATATTTCTTTTTAAATTTCCCAAATACCCATAATTATAGAATTCTCACATTGTAGGGGTATGTATGATTAAAAACATATTATAGTTTACGCATAACTAATTGGTATTCGTAGACCGTAATCGATAGAATTTTCGACTCGACGAAATATTATTTTACTCTTTCATCAGAATTTTTTGATAACAGTAAACATATATAGTTTAATTTCACTGCAATATGCAATAATAATATTCAACTTAGTCAATTATACAGATATATATGCAAATATCATCATATGCAGAAATATGCAAGAAAAACTGTTGTGATTATCTCGGAAGGATTGTTATTTGATTCTTCAAAATTATTGACTAAAATCCAAAAATAAACCTAAAATAATTAAACATAATTCTATACAATTGCATTAAAATCCGCGTTATTATAATAAATTATGATAAAATAATTTATAAAAATATAATTTTACTATAACAGTTTAGGGTTCATGATATAAAAATTATTGTTGATTATCAAGCACTAATTTATTGTAGATATAAAAGAGATGTACTTTTCATCTTCGTTCAGTAACAAGTCATAAATGCAACGATAGTTCACTATACGTTAGAATCTCCGTAGGTAAATTATTTTTTATTTTGTCTACCACCTGAGTAATTAATTAGTATGCTAAAGTAAACACGGTGAAAATGCAATGTTTACGATTTCTACATAGTATATTATACTGCTAAATATTTTCCAAGTAATTGCTAGTAATATAACATTAGATAGTTGTATACAGAAAACTAGTCAGAAACATAATAATAATAATAATTATGAACTTTATCGCAACAAAAACATAAATAATACAAAAAAGATTGACATAACATACCATGGGATACATATTGCGGCACCCCTAAAAGCAAACATTGTGCTGGGCAGGGATCGAAACCGTTCCAAATTGTAGAGGTTACGGTTTCGGTTTTTGAGAACGGTTTTCTACATTTTATGGTTTTGGTTCAGGTTCTAAGAACGGTTTTTCAATTTTTTTGGATTTGGTTTCGGTTTCAAAAAAGTTTTTTCAAATGTATCGGCATCAAGAACGGTTTTCGAATTTTGTTTTTTCATTTACCTTATAACTGCAGACTCGATTTTTGCTATCTATTTACTATTAAGGGCTGAGCTTAAAGTCCTAAAATATATCCGCTTTGTAAAATCAGTCTAGGTAGGTACATACGATTTATATGTATCAAATTTACGTTCAGCAGAACTAATATTGTGTTGTTAACTTTAATATGTTATATCTACTTTTGCATTGAACATATTATTACTATGGTTGAGATCATTATTCGTATATATTAATATTTTTAAAATAACATCAAACTATATTACAGTATTAATAATAAATATTTTGTTATGTGATTCATTATGCTTATGATATTTCGACAAAATATTTATTTAAATGGATACTAAAAAAAGAGTATCGGACTATTGAAAATATTGTTATTTAAAAAGTTTTAATGTTAAGATTCAAATATACGTTATAAGATTTGGTGCACACATTTGTAATTCAGGGGATCCTGAGGAGAATGATAACAATGACATAAGCAATTGATGACTGCGGGACGGAGGCTTGACATAGATAAATTGGAATAATAAGATATAGGCAAACATTTTGTAAACAGTTTCAAGGCGGCTCTACAAAGTAAGCAAATAATAGTCGATGGAAATGTTGATGCTGGTTGGGAACAAATTACCAAACTTGAGTAGTATTCCGAATACTTTTTAAATACTTTTGAATACTTTTTACAAGTATTCTGAGTACAGTATTCGGAATACTTTTTTAACATCCAATATTAATTTTAATATAATATTTTATAACTTATAGATTATAGATAGGTGTGTTTATCGAGATTATAATAATGTTCATTTATAAACGCAGAATTGAAAAAGTAATATTTTTGTTATTGAAATTTAAATCTACTAACAAAAAGTATTCCAAATACTTAGGAATATTATTATTATAAAGTATTCGAATACTTTTTTTTTAAGTATTCGGAATATGTATTTGAAATACTTTTTAAAAGTATTCTACCCAAGTCTGTTAGATAGGTCAATAATATTTTGTTGTTTACATAATATGCAATGTACAGTGCTGTAAAACTCAACTGCTCGTGGTAGCTGATAACTGTAATTTGTAGACGGTAATCGATATTGTGGAGTATCGAATTGAAACCAAACTTAACACAAATATAAAATTGACCCACTGGACACCTAATTTAGAGCAAGGCAGTGTCCCATTTTAGATTCTGAGCGGGTCGAGGAATATAGTGGTTTTACAATGGTGTTTATTTTTAAAATTTTTTTTTTATCCTGTATACAAAATGTCTATAAGAAAGAGGCTTCGGTTTCAACATTTCATATCTAACGCTTTGTTTATCACCGTAGCAACGAATAAAAATTTATAATATTATAATATTGTTTAAGGGCTCAACCGACTAAATCTTAAAAAATAAAAAATATATATAATAAACAACATTTCCGGCCAAAATTTAATCAACCTACGTTATACTTAAGAGTCAAAAAAGTATTATTTTAACAGAAATTAAAATTCATAACATATGGTGACCTATATACTACGTACACACAAATGTCTTGAAATGTGGCTGAAACTACAAACGAAAAATTTAAACAGCACTTACAAAATGCGATAGAGAATTAGTTAAATGGACACCGGATTGAATTGTGGGGCCCCAATAAGGTATACAGTTATCAATTTAGTCGGAAGAAGTTAATGAAATTTTCATCACAATAATATAATATTAGTATTAATTTTTTTTTCTATTATTTACTAACCTACGGCGACATAGGCCATTGGGTGGTTAAATAGTATTTTTTTAACTGTGGGGAGGTTATGATTGAGAGTTAATACTTCCAGCTATCAAAGACATTTCAGAAACGGTTTTACACCATTCAGCCGCACACAGTGTAATCAAAAAGGTCCCATTAAGCAACTAATCGAACTCTCGACTAATGAAACATTGAAATCCAGGTTCAATAGGGTAGTGATCGGCTCACGGAACATTGGCTTCAAACTAACATAATTCATCATTATCCTGGACTGTGGACTCTCGTTAAAAAATTTTTAATAGCCTTTTCCTTCCTCATATCTCGTCGAGCGAGGGTTCAGCACTATAACAGATTTAATTACAAAAAAGAGGAATCGATTCGATATCGTGACAAGAGGAGATTTACGACTTAAGTTAACAAACATCGAACCTCATATCAAAAAAACTTGCTAAAAACCACCAAGTTCAACCATCTCATTGATGCCTAGCAATATTTTTTGAAAGAAACTAAAAAATGTGCTTATATTTATATTTTTTTAAATGTATTGTATAAAAAATAAATGATAAAACATGAGTTATTAGATCATTTCATATTTCTTTTTAAATTTCCCAAATACCCATAATTATAGAATTCTCACATTGTAGGGGTATGTATGATTAAAAACATATTATAGTTTACGCATAACTAATTGGTATTCGTAGACCGTAATCGATAGAATTTTCGACTCGACGAAATATTATTTTACTCTTTCATCAGAATTTTTTGATAACAGTAAACATATATAGTTTAATTTCACTGCAATATGCAATAATAATATTCAACTTAGTCAATTATACAGATATATATGCAAATATCATCATATGCAGAAATATGCAAGAAAAACTGTTGTGATTATCTCGGAAGGATTGTTATTTGATTCTTCAAAATTATTGACTAAAATCCAAAAATAAACCTAAAATAATTAAACATAATTCTATACAATTGCATTAAAATCCGCGTTATTATAATAAATTATGATAAAATAATTTATAAAAATATAATTTTACTATAACAGTTTAGGGTTCATGATATAAAAATTATTGTTGATTATCAAGCACTAATTGTAGATATAAAAGAGATGTACTTTTCATCTTCGTTCAGTAACAAGTCATAAATGCAACGATAGTTCACTATACGTTAGAATCTCCGTAGGTAAATTATTTTTTATTTTGTCTACCACCTGAGTAATTAATTAGTATGCTAAAGTAAACACGGTGAAAATGCAATGTTTACGATTTCTACATAGTATATTATACTGCTAAATATTTTCCAAGTAATTGCTAGTAATATAACATTAGATAGTTGTATACAGAAAACTAGTCAGAAACATAATAATAATAATAATAATTATGAACTTTATCGCAACAAAAACATAAATAATACAAAAAAGATTGACATAACATACCATGGGATACATATTGCGGCACCCCTAAAAGCAAACATTGTGCTGGGCAGGGATCGAAACCGTTCCAAATTGTAGAGGTTACGGTTTCGGTTTTTGAGAACGGTTTTCTACATTTTATGGTTTTGGTTCAGGTTCTAAGAACGGTTTTTCAATTTTTTTGGATTTGGTTTCGGTTTCAAAAAAGTTTTTTCAAATGTATCGGCATCAAGAACGGTTTTCGAATTTTGTTTTTTCATTTACCTTATAACTGCAGACTCGATTTTTGCTATCTATTTACTATTAAGGGCTGAGCTTAAAGTCCTAAAATATATCCGCTTTGTAAAATCAGTCTAGGTAGGTACATACGATTTATATGTATCAAATTTACGTTCAGCAGAACTAATATTGTGTTGTTAACTTTAATATGTTATATCTACTTTTGCATTGAACATATTATTACTATGGTTGAGATCATTATTCGTATATATTAATATTTTTAAAATAACATCAAACTATATTACAGTATTAATAATAAATATTTTGTTATGTGATTCATTATGCTTATGATATTTCGACAAAATATTTATTTAAATGGATACTAAAAAAAGAGTATCGGACTATTGAAAATTTTGTTATTTAAAAAGTTTTAATGTTAAGATTCAAATATACGTTATAAGATTTGGTGCACACATTTGTAATTCAGGGGATCCTGAGGAGAATGATAACAATGACATAAGCAATTGATGACTGCGGGACGGAGGCTTGACATAGATAAATTGGAATAATAAGATATAGGCAAACATTTTGTAAACAGTTTCAAGGCGGCTCTACAAAGTAAGCAAATAATAGTCGATGGAAATGTTGATGCTGGTTGGGAACAAATTACCAAACTTGAGTAGTATTCCGAATACTTTTTAAATACTTTTGAATACTTTTTACAAGTATTCTGAGTACAGTATTCGGAATACTTTTTTAACATCCAATATTAATTTTAATATAATATTTTATAACTTATAGATTATAGATAGGTGTGTTTATCGAGATTATAATAATGTTCATTTATAAACGCAGAATTGAAAAAGTAATATTTTTGTTATTGAAATTTAAATCTACTAACAAAAAGTATTCCAAATACTTAGGAATATTATTATTATAAAGTATTCGAATACTTTTTTTTTAAGTATTCGGAATATGTATTTGAAATACTTTTTAAAAGTATTCTACCCAAGTCTGTTAGATAGGTCAATAATATTTTGTTGTTTACATAATATGCAATGTACAGTGCTGTAAAACTCAACTGCTCGTAGTAGCTGATAACTGTAATTTGTAGACGGTAATCGATATTGTGGAGTATCGAATTGAAACCAAACATAACACAAATATAAAATTGACCCACTCGACACCTAATTTAGAGCAAGGCAGTGTCCCATTTTAGATTCTGAGCGGGTCGAGGAATATAGTGGTTTTACAATGGTGTTTATTTTTTAAATTTTTTTTTTATCCTGTATACAAAATGTCTATAAGAAAGAGGCTTCGTTTTCAACATTTCATATCTAACGCTTTGTTTATCACCGTAGCAACGAATAAAAATTTATAATATTATTATATTGTTTAAGGGCTCAACCGACTAAATCTTAAAAAATAAAAAATATATATAATAAACAACATTTCCGGCCAAAATTTAATCAACCACGTTATACTTAAGAGTCAAAAAAGTATTATTTTAACAGAAATTAAAATTCATAACATATGGTGACCTATATACTACGTACACACAAATGTCTTGAAATGTGGCTGAAACTACAAACGAAAAATTTAAACAGCACTTACAAAATGCGATAGAGAATTAGTTAAATGGACACCGGATTGAATTGTGGGGCCCCAATAAGGTATACAGTTATCAATTTAGTCGGAAGAAGTTAATGAAATTTTCATCACAATAATATAATATTAGTATTAATTTTTTTTCTATTATTTACTAACCTACGGCGACATAGGCCATTGGGTGGTTAAATAGTATTTTTTTAACTGTGGGGAGGTTATGATTGAGAGTTAATACTTCCAGCTATCAAAGACATTTCAGAAACGGTTTTACACCATTCAGCCGCACACAGTGTAATCAAAAAGGTCCCATTAAGCAACTAATCGAACTCTCGACTAATGAAACATTGAAATCCAGGTTCAATAGGGTAGTGATCGGCTCACGGAACATTGGCTTCAAACTAACATAATTCATCATTATCCTGGACTGTGGACTCTCGTTAAAAAATTTTTAATAGCCTTTTCCTTCCTCATATCTCGTCGAGCGAGGGTTCAGCACTATAACAGATTTAATTACAAAAAAGAGGAATCGATTCGATATCGTGACAAGAGGAGATTTACGACTTAAGTTAACAAACATCGAACCTCATATCAAAAAAACTTGCTAAAAACCACCAAGTTCAACCATCTCATTGATGCCTAGCAATATTTTTTGAAAGAAACTAAAAAATGTGCTTATATTTATATTTTTTTAAATGTATTGTATAAAAAATAAATGATAAAACATGAGTTATTAGATCATTTCATATTTCTTTTTAAATTTCCCAAATACCCATAATTATAGAATTCTCACATTGTAGGGGTATGTATGATTAAAAACATATTATAGTTTACGCATAACTAATTGGTATTCGTAGACCGTAATCGATAGAATTTTCGACTCGACGAAATATTATTTTACTCTTTCATCAGAATTTTTTGATAACAGTAAACATATATAGTTTAATTTCACTGCAATATGCAATAATAATATTCAACTTAGTCAATTATACAGATATATATGCAAATATCATCATATGCAGAAATATGCAAGAAAAACTGTTGTGATTATCTCGGAAGGATTGTTATTTGATTCTTCAAAATTATTGACTAAAATCCAAAAATAAACCTAAAATAATTAAACATAATTCTATACAATTGCATTAAAATCCGCGTTATTATAATAAATTATGATAAAATAATTTATAAAAATATAATTTTACTATAACAGTTTAGGGTTCATGATATAAAAATTATTGTTGATTATCAAGCACTAATTGTAGATATAAAAGAGATGTACTTTTCATCTTCGTTCAGTAACAAGTCATAAATGCAACGATAGTTCACTATACGTTAGAATCTCCGTAGGTAAATTATTTTTTATTTTGTCTACCACCTGAGTAATTAATTAGTATGCTAAAGTAAACACGGTGAAAATGCAATGTTTACATTTGAGCAGATTTTTTTCAATTTTTTCACTTTGTTCGATCGATTTCTACATAGTATATTATACTGCTAAATATTTTCCAAGTAATTTCTAGTAATATAACATTAGATAGTTGTATACAGAAAACTAGTCAGAAACATAATAATAATAATAATTATGAACTTTATCGCAACAAAAACATAAATAATACAAAAAAGATTGACATAACATACCATGGGATACATATTGCGGCACCCCTAAAAGCAAACATTGTGCTGGGCAGGGATCGAAACCGTTCCAAATTGTAGAGGTTACGGTTTCGGTTTTTGAGAACGGTTTTCTACATTTTATGGTTTTGGTTCAGGTTCTAAGAACGGTTTTTCAATTTTTTTGGATTTGGTTTCGGTTTCAAAAAAGTTTTTTCAAATGTATCGGCATCAAGAACGGTTTTCGAATTTTTTTTTTTCATTTACCTTATAACTGCAGACTCGATTTTTGCTATCTATTTACTATTAAGGGCTGAGCTTAAAGTCCTAAAATATATCCGCTTTGTAAAATCAGTCTAGGTAGGTACATACGATTTATATGTATCAAATTTACGTTCAGCAGAACTAATATTGTGTTGTTAACTTTAATATGTTATATCTACTTTTGCATTGAACATATTATTACTATGGTTGAGATCATTATTCGTATATATTAATATTTTTAAAATAACATCAAACTATATTACAGTATTAATAATAAATATTTTGTTATGTGATTCATTATGCTTATGATATTTCGACAAAATATTTATTTAAATGGATACTAAAAAAAGAGTATCGGACTATTGAAAATATTGTTATTTAAAAAGTTTTAATGTTAAGATTCAAATATACGTTATAAGATTTGGTGCACACATTTGTAATTCAGGGGATCCTGAGGAGAATGATAACAATGACATAAGCAATTGATGACTGCGGGACGGAGGCTTGACATAGATAAATTGGAATAATAAGATATAGGCAAACATTTTGTAAACAGTTTCAAGGCGGCTCTACAAAGTAAGCAAATAATAGTCGATGGAAATGTTGATGCTGGTTGGGAACAAATTACCAAACTTGAGTAGTATTCCGAATACTTTTTACAAGTATTCTGAGTACAGTATTCGGAATACTTTTTTAACATCCAATATTAATTTTAATATAATATTTTATAACTTATAGATTATAGATAGGTGTGTTTATGGAGATTATAATAATGTTCATTTATAAACGCAGAATTGAAAAAGTAATATTTTTGTTATTGAAATTTAAATCTACTAAAAAAAAAATATTCCAAATACTTAGGAATATTATTATTATAAAGTATTCGAATATGTATTTGAAATACTTTTTAAAAGTATTCTACCCAAGTCTGTTAGATAGGTCAATAATATTTTGTTGTTTACATAATATGCAATGTACAGTGCTGTAAAACTCAACTGCTCGTGGTAGCTGATAACTGTAATTTGTAGACGGTAATCGATATTGTGGAGTATCGAATTGAAACCAAACATAACACAAATATAAAATTGACCCACTCGACACCTAATTTAGAGCAAGGCAGTGTCCCATTTTAGATTCTGAGCGGGTCGAGGAATATAGTGGTTTTACAATGGTGTTTATTTTTTAAATTTTTTTTTTATCCTGTATACAAAATGTCTATAAGAAAGAGGCTTCGGTTTCAACATTTCATATCTAACGCTTTGTTTATCACCGTAGCAACGAATAAAAATTTATAATATTATAATATTGTTTAAGGGCTCAACCGACTAAATCTTAAAAAATAAAAAATATATATAATAAACAACATTTCCGGCCAAAATTTAATCAACCTACGTTATACTTAAGAGTCAAAAAAGTATTATTTTAACAGAAATTAAAATTCATAACATATGGTGACCTATATACTACGTACACATAAATGTCTTGAAATGTGGCTGAAACTACAAACGAAAAATTTAAACAGCACTTACAAAATGGGATAGAGAATTAGTTAAATGGACACCGGATTGAATTGTGGGGCCCCAATAAGGTATACAGTTATCAATTTAGTCGGAAGAAGTTAATGAAATTTTCATCACAATAATATAATATTAGTATTAATTTTTTTTTCTATTATTTACTAACCTACGGCGACATAGGCCATTGGGTGGTTAAATAGTATTTTTTTAACTGTGGGGAGGTTATGATTGAGAGTTAATACTTCCAGCTATCAAAGACATTTCAGAAACGGTTTTACACCATTCAGCCGCACACAGTGTAATCAAAAAGGTCCCATTAAGCAACTAATCGAACTCTCGACTAATGAAACATTGAAATCCAGGTTCAATAGGGTAGTGATCGGCTCACGGAACATTGGCTTCAAACTAACATAATTCATCATTATCCTGGACTGTGGACTCTCGTTAAAAAATTTTTAATAGCCTTTTCCTTCCTCATATCTCGTCGAGCGAGGGTTCAGCACTATAACAGATTTAATTACAAAAAAGAGGAATCGATTCGATATCGTGACAAGAGGAGATTTACGACTTAAGTTAACAAACATCGAACCTCATATCAAAAAAACTTGCTAAAAACCACCAAGTTCAACCATCTCATTGATGCCTAGCAATATTTTTTGAAAGAAACTAAAAAATGTGCTTATATTTATATAATTATTAAATGTATTGTATAAAAAATAAATGATAAAACATGAGTTATTAGATCATTTCATATTTCTTTTTAAATTTCCCAAATACCCATAATTATAGAATTCTCACATTGTAGGGGTATGTATGATTAAAAACATATTATAGTTTACGCATAACTAATTGGTATTCGTAGACCGTAATCGATAGAATTTTCGACTCGACGAAATATTATTTTACTCTTTCATCAGAATTTTTTGATAACAGTAAACATATATAGTTTAATTTCACTGCAATATGCAATAATAATATTCAACTTAGTCAATTATACAGATATATATGCAAATATCATCATATGCAGAAATATGCAAGAAAAACTGTTGTGATTATCTCGGAAGGATTGTTATTTGATTCTTCAAAATTATTGACTAAAATCCAAAAATAAACCTAAAATAATTAAACATAATTCTATACAATTGCATTAAAATCCGCGGTTATTATAATATATTATGATAAAATAATTTATAAAAATATAATTTTACTATAACAGTTTAGGGTTCATGATATAAAAATTATTGTTGATTATCAAGCACTAATTGTAGATATAAAAGAGATGTACTTTTCATCTTCGTTCAGTAACAAGTCATAAATGCAACGATAGTTCACTATACGTTAGAATCTCCATAGGTAAATTATTTTTTATTTTGTCTACCACCTGAGTAATTAATTAGTATGCTAAAGTAAACACGGTGAAAATGCAATGTTTACATTTGAGCAGATTTTTTTCAATTTTTTCACTTTGTTCGATCGATTTCTACATAGTATATTATACTGCTAAATATTTTCCAAGTAATTGCTAGTAATATAACATTAGATAGTTGTATACAGAAAACTAGTCAGAAACATAATAATAATAATAATTATGAACTTTATCGCAACAAAAACATAAATAATACAAAAAAGATTGACATAACATACCATGGGATACATATTGCGGCACCCCTAAAAGCAAACATTGTGCTGGGCAGGGATCGAAACCGTTCCAAATTGTAGAGGTTACGGTTTCGGTTTTTGAGAACGGTATTCTACATTTTATGGTTTTGGTTCAGGTCTAAGAACTGTTTTTCAATTTTTTTGGATTTGGTTTCGGTTTCAAAAAAGTTTTTTCAAATGTATCGGCATCAAGAACGGTTTTCGAATTTTTTTTTTTCATTTACCTTATAACTGCAGACTCGATTTTTGATATCTATTTACTATTAAGGGCTGAGCTTAAAGTCCTAAAATATATCCGCTTTGTAAAATCAGTCTAGGTAGGTACATACGATTTATATGTATCAAATTTACGTTCAGCAGAACTAATATTGTGTTGTTAACTTTAATATGTTATATCTACTTTTGCATTGAACATATTATTACTATGGTTGAGATCATTATTCGTTTAAATTAATATTTTTAAAATAACATCAAACTATATTACAGTATTAATAATAAATATTTTGTTATGTGATTCATTATGCATATGATATTTCGACAAAATATTTATTTAAATGGATACTAAAAAAAGAGTATCGGACTATTGAAAATATTGTTATTTAAAAAGTTTTAATGTTAAGATTCAAATATACGTTATAAGATTTGGTGCACACATTTGTAATTCAGGGGATCCTGAGGAGAATGATAACAATGACATAAGCAATTGATGACTGCGGGACGGAGGCTTGACATAGATAAATTGGAATAATAAGATATAGGCAAACATTTTGTAAACAGTTTCAAGGCGGCTCTACAAAGTAAGCAAATAATAGTCGATGGAAATGTTGATGCTGGTTGGGAACAAATTACCAAACTTGAGTAGTATTCCGAATACTTTTTACAAGTATTCTGAGTACAGTATTCGGAATACTTTTTTAACATCCAATATTAATTTTAATATAATATTTTATAACTTATAGATTATAGATAGGTGTGTTTATGGAGATTATAATAATGTTCATTTATAAACGCAGAATTGAAAAAGTAATATTTTTGTTATTGAAATTTAAATCTACTAAAA
>NC_042495.1:29213016-29217697 GCF_005508785.2 Acyrthosiphon pisum | reverse complement strand
AGTACAAGCGTACCCCATGTGGCGGTTTGGCAGGGGAGTATGACACGGGACGCAGCGGCAGCCAGTACAAAGTACAGGTACCGCAGCGACCGGTCTACGCTTTTGTCAACCGCCACCACGGGCTACAGCGCGACATCGCCAACTCTCCCACCACGCCAAAAGGCACAAGGCGGGACGGGAAGGCAAGTCGCGCAAGACGAGTACCGGCCGCCGGTAGCTCGCTCTCTCGTACGTCAACCGTCCTACCGACACCACCGTCCTCGTCCACCGACCGTTGTAACGACAACTATAGTTAAAAGCTATAGCCGTTTCGTTCCGTCAAACTACCATCATAATATGTTATCGAATATTAATACTACCAGAATTTAATACATTATTCTTGTTTACCACGAATAAACGTCCCACACGGACTTGAACTAAAATCCGAGTGTTGCGTTGTTGATTATTTTTGCGAGTGTTACCTACATCCACACCAAATACAATCACCATCGAACTGTGACCGGACTACCGCCGAGTTCACAACATCGCCGTAGCCCACGTCACAATGTGTTAGGCACTTAAATTCATTAGGTATACATTTTTACCTGGTGTTGCTGCAAGGTATGGCTTACGTTCATCAATAAATAGTCCACACTTTTGAATAGGTTTTTGTATTTGTTCTTCTAATTTTTTTAACGCTGACTCTTCTGATAGTTTGCCATATTCCATTGCATTTGTTTGTGGATTGCCATACAATATATTATGCACCATAGCTTTACAAGATGTGCTAGGCCGCATTTTGCATACTTTACCGAAATTAGAGGCCGTTAGTCGGTTTCTTCTTTCAATAAACCAATTATTATTGTTAGCTTGATTCCTTGTGTCGAACTCTAATTTTTTTTTATCAGTTGCTGAAATATTTAGTGATTTTATAAACTCCGATTTCTTTTTTTTTATTTCATCATCGGACAAAAAATCAGTTATAGGCTGGGCTAAACCATAATTTTCATCTGGTCCATTAGAAGTTGTTTTTGCTTTATATTTTCCGGAAGATTTAAAAAGTGCTCGCCGGTGTTTCAAATTTTTTCTTTTGTCTGACGTGTATTTTAAAAATTTTTTTGCGATGATTCCTACGAAAATGTAATGATTAACAAAAAAATATACTCGGTACCTCGGGTATATACCTCGGTACTCGGGTACCTAATGCAGGTGATTATTTGAAGTGAGTGTCTATAATCATTATTTAGTAAGGTTCTAATTTTTTTGAAAATATTTGATAATTTTATATTGTTACAAAACAACATTTTTATTTAAAAAGATGACATTTTTTAGATTTTGAGAGGAGTGATGGATATATTGATTTTAAAATGTTTTTTATTTTTAATTTTTATCTAAATAAATTTTCTATAAATGACAATAAAATTATATTCGTTGGGTCAAAAATCTTGAAGAATAGGCTCATAATATATTGTTACAATAGCAGTTGAAAAATATTAAAAATACATAGGTACAATTTTTTTAAGTTATAACTTTTCGAAGTAATGAGTGTAGACATTCACATATTTCACACTCTCTATATAAGTGTATATAAATGTATTCTATTAGCTATTACAATATTTTATATTTTATATTTACTAACCTGGACTTTTATTAGTAATTTTTTTATGGATCTCCCGTATAAAATTACCACCCGTGTTGAACGATACTACTGCTGTCTGTACTCGGATGTTGTATGACTGTTTTTGACTAAAATTTATTCTTTTTCCTGCTATGTGCTTATTGATAATGCTATTATATTGTTCGCAGTGATTATTGTCAACATCTAAAACCAAACTTTTTGAGTTGTCGGCTACACGGCGAATAACAGAATAAATTTCACTCATCAAACCACATTTGGTTACTTCATTTACTAAATTTAGTTCCCCTAGTTTTTGTCTTTTACAAAAATATGAATCACAGTTTTTATGTTGGCCGAAAATGTGGTACGGACTGTTAAGAATATCCTTCCGTAGTTCTGGAATATTCATTAATCATTTAGGTATATAAAATAGTAAAAATTATATATTTTATTGTAATTATGTTTTTTTTGAAAACTTGACAGTTAATGTTATTTTTGTAACTTCTTAAAATAATACAAACCTTCACTTTTTTTACTAAACGTTTCATTTGTAATTTTTCTGTGTCTTATTGCTCTTGTAACAGCAATTCGAAATCTATCTCGAGAAATATTTCTCGATATGAATTTTCTTATGAAGCAAGGATATTTAGTAACTCTTGTTAAGTTCATAAGCTTTTGGCAGTAGTTTCGAAGGATATGGTTTCTACATTCTACTTTTTCTATGAGAAACTTAGGTCCGTATGGCATAACTTCGTGCAATCTTTTGGTGACACTGCTATCACCATCCCCTGTCAAACAAAATAATTTTTTTCAATGATTATTGTGACTAAAAAGGTAATATATAATAAGATTTAATAAGTTAATTTTAATTTTTACCAATTATTTTATTAAATTTCAACCCATGCATTTCGATGCTGTTCAGGAGCTGGTAGCTCCTTTTCTCCAGTTCAAAAAACACTTATGAGGACTTGGAGACTGTCGAATGGATTTTGCTCTCTCACATATTACGCAATATCTGTTGCGAATACCAACGAACAATATTTTTTTAGTCCTAAAGCCTATAATTGTTGCCTATAAAATATAACATAATTATTACAAATAAATTATAAGTAAGTAACAATTAAAATGAAAAATAAATAATAAAATTTAAAAAAATTAGTAATTATTCTATATATGAGTGCCATTTGGTGGGGAACAGTATGTGTATTAGAATCCCTATATTTTTTGTCTGTGTTTTTTGGTGTGTTACAAAATGTACAAATGCAACTTGCAACTATATGACCTAAACGTAAAGTCTAAATACATTATAAAACATTCTTACTGCTCCTGAAAATGCGTCGTATTTTGTCTTGTAACTCCTTTTACTCCATTGTCCATCCGCGATTACTGGACACATAGGTATGCCATCAATATCAACATCATTTGCTTCAAGTGCCAATTTCTTTCCTTCAATCCCAGCCTGCTTCATAACATTCCAAGCAGAAGCTTCTATATCTTCACTTAACACATCACTATATTTAATATAAGTAGTAGGAGCCATACATGGTATATCTAAGCACGCACTAAACTCTGCCAGTTGAGTAAATCCTATACCGATTGCATATGTACCATTTATAACGGCTTTATTAATCGGTACGTAATCCAAGTTCTTTTTTTTCCGATTCAATCGTTGTTAATAAGTTACACATTTTACATTTAAAAATCCAAGTCGTCTCAAAACCTTTTTTTATTTCATTTACGAGTTCTACATTTATGAATGAACATCCTAAACCAGGAGTATGTGTTTTAGAATTTAGAATTTGTACTTGAGAAAATATATAATTTATATCCACGATTCTCCTTCCTTCAAATGAATTATTAGACACGCTATAATAAAGCAAATAAGATATTTAAAAACTACAATGCTTTATTATGTTTTCACTCAGTTACAGTTATTTTAAAACAATTATAATTATGAACTTACGAAATTTCACTTTCCATCGATATTTCAAGATTATGGTTTTGTGTGTCTAAAATATTTATTTCACTAAGCTCGGTAAAACTAGAATTAGTTGTATTAGTTGATGTTTCATATGAAATATTTTTGCTCATATTTTCATTAGATGATAAAATATTTTCCCTATAAGAATATTTGTTTATTATTATTATTATTTTTTTCTTATATAGTTAAATATATATATTATAAAAATATATCAATAATTAAAATGATAACATATCACATATATATACATATTTTTAGAAAACTTACAGAGTTGACGTATTCATATTGGCTTTTTGAGTCTGAGAATAATTACTTTCAACAAACGTCATACCCGATTGAATATTTTCACTAATATTTAAATTGGATATTGACGTATTATTTTCCAGCTCTCTAGTTTCATCAGTGATTAAACTGAAATTAATTAGGTAGTCAAATAAAATAAAATAATTATAGTTTCGTACCTACTTTATAGCAATTTTTTTTTATTATTAAAACAAACAAGAATATAGGCTTGATCGAAGGGGGTCAAACGATCCTACTTCTGATGTATATCTATTATAATTTATAATTCTATTGATTTTACATTGATGTGTGTTTAGTTTAATTTTTTAATTTTTTAATTTTTGTGTCTGTCATCACCGTTGTTGACGGTTGATTTTAAATTTTTGAACTTTAAATGCTAATTAAAAAAAACTGTGACTAAGGATTTTTAATATTTTCCAAATATCATTGTAACAATATAGTAGGAGCCTTGTATTAAATTTTCAAGTATTTTGACTCAACAAATAAAGTTTTATTGACATTCATAGAAAAAAATACTAATAAAATTGGAAACTGAAAATGTCCCTAAATAGTTCAAAATAAATCAAAATATTTTGAAAATTTTATCATGTATAAAAAATGGAAATATAAACAACCAGTGAAAATTTCATGTATCTACGGTTATTTGTTTTAAAGTTACACCAAAAACCAAAATCGATTTTTTCGAAAACAGCTTTTGCGTAAAAATTCCCGTTTTTCCTTAATTTTTCTCTTGTTTTTCATGGCGCTTTTGAAAACTATTGGAAAAATTTTACTTTTGACCCCCCAAAGTACCAACTAGA
>NC_042495.1:29209883-29211617 GCF_005508785.2 Acyrthosiphon pisum | reverse complement strand
GGTAGACCTGTTTTATCGCTAAATATTACGGGTGTAACGTCCTCAGGTTAGACAGGTTTTTTCTGAAATTGTTAGTAAATTTTGGCTATAGTCCATGATGACCTTGTTTTGTTTTAAGAAATTCTTCCCTATGATACCCGACTCGTTTATTGGAAAATCGCCGAATACGACGTCGAATTTGATTAACACATCTACATTGTTAATTTGCATAGTAGTTATGATAGTGCCTATGGTAAATATGGGAATTTCGTTAATGCCTTTTATAGTGCGTTTTTCGGATTCGTTTACAATGACCTGCCCTTCCAGTGCAGTTATTTTAATAAGATTCATCTCTGCACCTGAGTCGATTAGTAGTTTAATATTATGAGGATTGAAATTGTGCGATCCGCACATTATGTGTTCCTCTTCGAAATTTGCTACAACTCTTACGTGATTTTGGGTGATTTCGTTTACTGTGCGACTGGTGCTAGGACTTTCACTGTCTTTACCAGTTTTTTTATTTTCGTTTTAAATTCGTTTCCTATAATTTTTTATATTGTGATTCGTTTTTTTACAGTAGGCGCAAAACCTGACTTGGCCTTGGTATTCGCGTTTTAATATGTTAGTTTTGTCGTCGCGACTACTAATGGGATTCCTAAAATTTGTATTGTACGAGGTACCGGTATTACTACGGCACTCATTTGCATAGTGGCCCATTTTACTACATTTATTACATTTAATATTTTTTTTGTTGGCGTTATTTTTTCCGAAATTTTTGTTAATATTGAAACGCCTATTAATGTGCTGTAAGTCCTGCTCTTCTTCGATGGCTATAGAAATTGCCTTTTCAAGAGTGGATACGTCACGTGCCCGCAATAATGCTCTGATTTCGGGTCGCGTCCCGTTAACGAATGCAGTGAGCGCCCCCGTTTTATGTGACGCGGCTACTGCTGCGGCCGCGGCTGGCTCTAGACCTAAGGTTAGCGCACCTACTAATTCATGAAAGCATTTTTCGGTGCGCCATACATATATAATAGTATACTTTAAAAGTTTCAAGTACCCACAAATAATATTATACAATCACAACAAAATAACTAAAATAGTTATTCTAGGTTTTTTAATATGTAATTTCGTCCAAATTTGAACTTAAAATGAGTATAAAAATAAACTGTGTATTTTTTTGATTTTTTTGGTAACAGAATTAACTACTAACGTGGAATCTTGTTTTAAATTTTCAATGCTTAAATATAAAAGTTGAACATTTTATAAATTTTTAACTACAAAATAATTATTCAATTTTAAATTTCATAAATTTTGTCAAAATTTCAACTTCAAATGCTTATAAAAAAAATTGTGCCTTTGTATTTTTAATATTTTTCAACTGTTATTGTAATAATATATCAAGAGACTTGCATTAAATTTTCACGCTATTTCACCCAACAGATAAAACATTATTGATATTTATAGAAAAAAAAACTAAAAAAATTGAAAATTGAGAATGACCGCAAACAGCTCAAAAAGAGTCAAAATATTTTCAAAATGTTATGGTGTATGGAAAATGAAAATATTAACATTCAGTGAAATTTTCAAATATCTACAGTAATTCATTTTTTAATAACAATAAAATAAGAAAATCGTCATATGAGAAATTGAGCGAATATCAAATGTTGTAAAAATGTGAATTTCAAACGCTCATAAAAATTTAATTTGACTTTCTTGTATACATTTTTTTTTTTTATAAAGGTAGACAATATT
>NC_042495.1:29208303-29209783 GCF_005508785.2 Acyrthosiphon pisum | reverse complement strand
CATTGATGTATTTATATAAAACAAAAAATTGTTTCCCGGGTGAATTTTACCGCTACCGCCACAGTGTGTGAGCCTTTATCTATTGTAGCCCGTATAGGTACAAAGTACAATGATTATTCAAACCTTGGGATTGAACGATATCGATTTTATTACATTTAACTTCTGGTCTTTACAAAATGGAAAATACTACATAGTTATGCTGCAATAACGTATGAGCCATGGGGTGAAATGCATGAAAACCCTGCTGGATGGGCCTATACGCTACACTATGTGCATAAAATGTCCTTACTATATTAATTTGAGTTGTGTAATATTTATTACTCTGGGACATAAAAATCCTAATTGTTGCGGTACCTACAACTGACTAGGTACACACATTTACACACAAACACCTCCCAGAACAACTCAACTTTGAAGGACAATATCTCATCAACGGATTAACGAAAAATGAAAATTTAAACGTGATAATTCATAAAAAAAATAGCATTATTAATTTATGAAATTTTAAGTATAGGTTACCATTTGAAAATCAAAAGTTGATAGTAGTTTACCTAATTAATATAAG
This sequence comes from Acyrthosiphon pisum, assembly GCF_005508785.2. Taxonomy (NCBI): domain Eukaryota; kingdom Metazoa; phylum Arthropoda; class Insecta; order Hemiptera; family Aphididae; genus Acyrthosiphon; species Acyrthosiphon pisum. Next base: position 29,209,218 of record NC_042495.1, on the reverse strand, counting down.
GGTGAAAAATATAAAACATTTATACAAATGTAGAAATACATAAAACTAAAATTAAAAAAAAAAAAAAAAAATCTAAAAAAGTTAATACTTTTCGAGATAATGAGTGTTCAACGATAAAAGAATCACCCTGTATATCTTCAGAAATACTGAAATTATCAAGAAATGCTATAAGGAAGGCTCTATTCTGGAAGATTTCATAAAAGGTAAAACTATCACCCCACCCAATAAAGGAAATGCTACCGATCGCTCAAACTACAGAACCATCGCTATCTTATCTAACTCGTCAAAGATAATTCTGAACATTATAAAGAACAGATTGAAACATATAGTGGAAGAAAGACTTGACAATGACCGGTTTGATTTTAAAAAGGGTAAAGGAATGCGAAAACCTATCATAGCTCTGAGACAGCTGCTGGAAAGGAGAATTAATGTGAACAGAGCAACGTTTATAGCATTCGTAGACCTGGAAAAAGCGTTCGACAAGGTAGATTGAAAGCTCTTATTTAACACTCTAAAGGAGTTGATTGGAAAGACAGGCACTTAATATTGGACTTGTATAAAGGTCAAACCACTGAAATATGAGAAGCAAATATTCGTCAAGGAGTAAGGCAAGGTTGGTCTTTGTCTCCGTACTTGTTTAATCTGTTTATTGAACATGTAATAAATGAAAAGAAAAACTAAACTAGTGAAATATTATAAATGAGATCATAGGAAATCCAAATAAAAATATAAATAAAATAAATAAGATTCAAAATAAAGATGGTATATTAGTGAATCTAGTTTTGTAATATACTTAAGGATTATTTTATAAACGTTGCCTTAAGTTTTGACACTGAACATTCGGTCAATGATAATATAACATTAACTGAAAATAATATTTCCGAATACACCATATTACGTCTTATATATTTATAA
>NC_042495.1:29202635-29208203 GCF_005508785.2 Acyrthosiphon pisum | reverse complement strand
TTATATGGCGTTATAGCATATAGTAATGATCACTATGTGTCTTACATAAAAAGAGGAGAAACTTGGGAAAATCATAATGATCTTCAAAGGAAAATCAATAAATTCACCGAGGCCAAAAACAAGTTTGTTAAACCACATATGCTGATTTACATAAAAAAAGATAAATATTAAAGTAACTTTTTGTAAAATTTTAAGTGTTGTCATATTTTAATTGTCAATAATTGGCATTTATTATTTTTAATATTTTAAACAGAATAAACTTTTAAACAAAATTATTTTATACTATATAAATTTAGTACAATAGATTCTCAACATATTGTATATAATTAAATTTCGATAAGAATCATTCAAAGTATTGTGTTAAGTTTTCATCTTAAGTACCCATGAAAAAACTAAATTTGCAAAAATATGATATCGGTTTGGGTACGATAGGATAAAGTCGGGGTGCAACGTGAATTTGGCACCCCGAACGGATTTTATTTTTCCTGGCGTAAAAAAATTGTTGCAAATTTTTTTTTCTGTGTTGCAAATTGTTGCAAATAATTTGCAAAAATATGATATCGGTTTGGGTACGATAGGATAAAGTCGGGGTGCAACGTGAATTTGGCACCCCGAACGAATTTTATTTTTCCTGGCGTAAAAAAATTGTTGCAAATTTTTTTTTCTGTGTTGCAAATTGTTGCAAATAATTTGCAAAAATATGATATCGGTTTGGTTGCGATAGGATAAAGTCGGGGTGCAACGTGAATTTGGCACCCCGAAACATGTTTCATTGTGAGGGTTGTAAAACTATGTTGCAAATTTTTTTTCTGGTGTTGCAAAATGTTGCAAATTATTTGCAAAAATATGATATTGGTTTGGTTGCGATAGGATAAAGTCGGGGTGCCAACGTGAACTTGGCACCCCGAAACATGTTTCATTGTGAGGGTGTAAAACTATGTTGCAAATTTTTTTCTGGTGTTGCAAATTGTTGCAAATTATTTGCAAAAATATGGTATTAGTTTGGGGACGATACGATAAAGTCGGGGTGCCAACTTCACGGCCGTCTTCCCTGGACCATGGTAATTTTTTGGAAATTATTCTTCTGCTAAGTAAATATGATGAAGTTATAAAATGTCACTTGGATAAAGTTATAAAAAAAAGTACTAAGAGTCACAATGCAGGTTCTTCTCAAGGAGGCGGGATTATCACACTATTGTCAAAGACCACCATTAATTATATTGTTGAAGCTATCTGTCAAAAAATCAAATTTGTAATGTCTGAAGAAATTTTAAAGGCCGGAATGTATACTGTTCAACTAGATACAACTCAAGATATTTCTGTAGTTGACCAATGTTCTGTTATTATTCGCTATGTCAGTGGTACTACTATTCATGAAAGATTAGTTGGTATTGTCAAATGTACTTCTAGTAAAGGAATTGATATGCTTGAATTAATTTTGAAGGTTTTCAATAGCTTGAACTTGGATTCCAAAAAATGTGTTGGTAATGCTACTGACGGAGCAGCAAATATGCAGGGGGAGTACCGTGGATTTTCTGCTCAGCTGAGTAATGTGGCAAATAATCAAATACATATATGGTGTTATGCCCATGTTTTAAACCTCGTTATTGGTGATGTAACCAATAAAATTCTTCAGTCTATTAATTTGTTTGGAATACTCAATGGATGTGCTGTTTTTATTAAAGAATCTCATAAGGGTATGGATGTGTGGACTAATAAAGAAAAGAATAAACGAATATGTTCTATAGGAGAGACTAGATGGTGGTCTAAACATAGTGCATTATCTAAAGTGTTTGGTCATTTCAAGCATCCAGAACCTGGTTTATTTGTGGAACTTATAACTACATTAATTGAAATTAAAAATAACATTTCTATTACAGCTGATGCTCGGTATAAAGCGATAGGTTTGATAGAAGGATTATGCAAGTATGAAACTATTTTAACAGCTCAAATTTATTTGCGGATTTTTCAAAAAACTACTCCACTTTCTAAGTATTTACAAGGTCATGGAGTAAATATGATGACATCTTTTCAAATGGTTCAGTCAACACTTGAAGAGCTTAAACTTGATGCACGTGACTTCTCAAGTGTCAAGGAAGCAGCAGACAATTTTGTTACTTGGGCAAATAATAAATTAGAAGTTGAAGATAGTGAAGTAGAAGTTGGTCATAGTTTTCCAGAAACTAGAAAAAAAAAAAAACACGGCAATTTTCCTATGAATCAACTTATGATCCACTACATGACCCACTGCATGCATCTGAAGTCAATGTTTATAATTTAATTTTTGATAAAATAATTCAGAGTATATCATCTAGATTTTCATTGCACGGTCAACTTTTTGCAGACTTTTCATGTCTTGACCCAAACAATTTTAAAGTTAACATGCATCTACCTTCAACAGCTTTGTCAAGCTTGTATAATAAAATAGTTAATTTTATCCCAGAAATCTCTTATGAAACTTTAAGAGATGAATATACAGACTTTATGTCTAAGTGGAGTGAATTCAAAAAGACTATTTTTTGTGAACATTATGACTACACTGAATATAACTCTGATAGTGAATATGATGGAGATGATGAAGACAAATGTCCCCATACTACAACTGGTGACAAGTACTGTGTGGTTTGTATTTTTAATTTCTTAGTGAAGTATAATTTATACACCAACGCTTATCCTGGTCTCTACAACTTCTACAAATTAATACTCACTCTATCAGTAACTCAAGTTAGCTGTGAACGAGGTTTTTCAAAATTAAAATATATAAAAACATATTTAAGAAGCACCTTGTCACAAGACCTTTTAGAAAGTTTTATGCTCATGTCTATAGAAAAAGAATTGTTGGTCAAAATTGACTCCGATCAAATTATTGACAAAGTGGCTTCTAAAAGCAAGTCGTTAACAAAATTATTCATGTATTAAAAAATAAAAATATTATAATAAAATTGTAAATGATTAACTAAAGTTGTTTTAAATGATTTGAATAGTTTTTGTAACATTATATAATAATATGTATATCGCAAGTAAAGTTGTATAAGATATGTAGGTAATGCGAGCGAAGCGAGCAAATTTTTTTTTTAGTTTGGGGGCCCTTAAAATATTTCCCTGTAACAAAAATACTACCTATCCACCCCTGGTTATGAATATCATTGTAGCCGTAAATACATCAGGAAAAATAGTTGATAGATTTTCTTTTAATATAAATAATGATAGATCTTTTATTGTCATCTTTTTAATGTCACTGGTATTAGTGGTATTATCCTTTGAAAGAAAAAAATCTTGAAGACTGACTATTTGACGCGTGAAGTCACTACTAATATCGTCACGGTACTTTTCAATAAAATCATAAGTTGACTTAATTTAAAGTTCTTTTGTCATTGAAATCATACTAAACGGTATTAAAAATCTGAAATAATCACATACAGTGTTCAATCCAGTAAATCTAAATTTTAGCTGTGATAATATAGTATCAATAACAGGATAAAAAACAGTTACTTTAAAATTATCCTGGGTAATTGGTAGTCGTCTATCACCATCAATTTCACCGGGAAATAATTTACTATACCGTTCACGGCTTTGATGGAATGTAAATGGTATACTCCATGAATCACACATTTTTTTTGCTTTGTCAACAATTGTATCATAGTTTTCACGCATCAATTTGATATCTGAGATGGCCGTATTTAATTGATCCAAGGCCTGTTGCAAATGCAAGTCAACAGACTGCAGTTTTTTGGATAGGTACAAATTGCATAGACTTTAAAATATTTTCCCAAACACACAATATCAAAATAAATTCTGGTGATTCTAACTTTTTCTTAAGAGCTAAGGCCATATCTCTTTCATTTTTTTTGTACTTGTCAACTGTAATTTTGTGAGAGCTTTTAAAATATCTACAAACCGCATTCTCAAAGAATATAATGCATTATGACGGGCTTCCCACCGAGTTGCGCATAGTTTTTTTAATACAACTTTTCTAATAACAGTTCCTTCTTCTTCGCCGAAAGCTAAATCGGTCCACCGGGGACCACTTGAACTAAAAAAATTGAAAATATCTTGTACAATTTTAAAAAATGATTGAACTTTCCTGGAACTCTTAGCGGCATCACATACTCGTATTATTAAGTTAATATTATGAGAACAGCAGTGCATAAAAGTTGCATTGGGGACTATTTCACAAATTCTCTTTTGGAGTCCACTAAATGAACCACTCATTACTGCGGCACCGTCATATCCTTGACCACGGCATTTGGATATGTTTAATTCATATTTGGATAATAATTCTAATAAAAGATTGGAGTAATCAGCTGCACCATGTTTTTTTAACACAAAAAATCCCAAAAAGGATTCTTTTACTTCCACAATCTTTTGTTCAAAATCTACCTTAGTGTACCGAATAACGAGACTCACTTGATCTTTTTTTGTTATATCCTGGGTGGAATCTAATATAACTGAAAAAAAACAACTTGATTTAATATCATTGCAAATTGTACGCCTCAAATCTGTCGCTAAAATGTCAATCAATTAATTTTGTATAGCCCAACTTAAATACTTTATCTTCTGTTCTTCATTACTTAATAAATTGTTTAAAATAGGATCAAATTGAGCAAGTAATTTTACAATCCTCAAAAAATTCCCTTCAGTTGGATTTTGAATTTTTAAACTTCCCTCATTTCCCCTTAAAGCAGTATTTCCTGAAGTTATTGTAAGAATAATTTGTATTAAACGTTTAAGAACATTTCTCCACTTGGTAGCTTCTTCTGAATACTGTCTTTCTAAATTTGCATCTACTGTTTGATTTTTGACCCACAAATTATGAACTTTAAGTGCATCAAAATGTTGAATACTAGTTTCGTGTCTTTGTATACATTGAGACAAGTGCTGCCAGTCATTAATGCCATTAATCCATTCAGATTTGAAATTTCCATAAGTCCTATTAGCGAAGAGCCAGCATATTTCACAATAAGCTTTATCAAGAACAATTGAGTAACACAACCAACGTCTAGGAATTTTTAACCCAGATTTCATAGTAACTTGATAATATTGTGTAGAAAACTGTCTTCCGTGAATATTTGATGGAAAATTTGTTGTTGGCTTACAAGGTCCAAAATTCAGTATACTTCTTTTTAAGATGTCATTAATATTTTTTTCAAATAAACCTCGATCTGTTGGATATTTTTCATTAAAATTTAGAAAATTTTTAGAATTTATTTGGTCTTTACTCGCTTCTAAAAAAAAATAAAAAACAAAAAAACAATTGAATATTTTTTTAAAAAAGAGAAATTGAGAAGTTCACATCTTTATGATACAATAATTAGGTATTGTATAGGAATATTAAATATTATTATTATACAACTTGCAGTACATCATTGTCAAAAAAAAATAACAACAAAAACATGTATGATATTTTTACATACACTATACACATTATAATATCATAAACCGTAGTAGATAAGTTACCTTTATTACAATCTGTTATATCACTTAGGTTTTCATTTTCATAAACATTTCTATGTTGAACTTGAAAAACACTGTCAACGCTGATATCTTCCAATAATGTGTTATTTATTG
>NC_042495.1:29200761-29202213 GCF_005508785.2 Acyrthosiphon pisum | reverse complement strand
AATTTTGAGGATTCATGTTTCATATTGCACCTTGCAATACGGGTAAATTTTTTTCGTGTTTCGTGTTAAATACCGGGTAACATTTTTTTCGGGTTTTGTGTTTTGTGTTAAAAACGGGGTACAACTTTTTGCGGGTTGTGTGTTTCGTGTTAAAAACTGGGTACAATTTTTTCCGGGTTTCGGGTTTCGTGTTAAAAACCGGGTACAATTTTTTACGGGTTTCGGGTTTCGTGTTAATACCCGAGTAAAATTTTTTGCGGGTAACCCGGGTTTTACGACCCGGGTTCAAACCCGTTTTGACTCCCTGGTATAAACACATTATATAAAATATAATTTGAAATATATATTAGTACTTGGTACGTGCTTATGAGTTATGTTATAAATAACTAATACTTGTTCAGTAAAATGTAAATAATTTAGAAAGTACTCACAACAAACAACGACCCATAGAGGCATAGTCGCATAGACGCGATAAAAATAGATGTTATGGAAAAATTGATAGTACCATTGATCATATTATATTATACAAAAACGTCAAAAACCTACCATCCTATTTTAACATAGGTACCTACTTATCAAATATTAGTATACATACAACTACATTAATGTTTAAACTTAAAAAAAAAAAATTATTGTGAGTAATTAATTTTGCGTTTTTAGACAATTTATGTGTTTGCTCCGGGTTGGGCCCGGGGCCCCCCAAATGTATGTAAGCCTCGGGGCCCGTGTGCGCGGCACGCTCTGCACACCCGGTTTTTGCGGCACTTTTTATAGGTAAAAAAATTATGAATAAAATAATTATATTTGATTTTGATTTCACAAATTAACAGTGAAGTTAAATAAACAGTTTAATTCTTAACCAATTTGTGTTTGTATCAATTAATTTTTCAACTACTAGGTATCTATTCAACGTAAACGTACAATTTAAGATGTGTACAGTAATCAACCTACTATAATACCTACAATAACATGTAAGTATTGAACCAAATAAAATTATTGTTGATTAAAAATAAATATGTCTAACACATCATTTTCAAATTTCAGTGAAAAAAAAAAAAAATGTTTCTGTTTTTTATATACTATATTAAATAGATGAAAATAATATTAATGTTGTAAATAAATGTTTTATATTTGCAGGGAAAAACTGAAAGATAAAATAATTATAATCAATTTTGAATTCACTAACTATCGACGTACACTAAGCAACTGATTTAATATTTATTATTACAGAAATATCATACAAAAGCTAAAAAAATTGAAAACTGAGTATGTTCGTAAAGAGTTTAAAAAAGAGTCAAATTATCTTAAAAATTTTATCGTGTATAGAAAATGCTAATATAAACATTCAGTGAAATTTTCAAGTATTTACAGTCATTCGTTTTTAATTACAACAAAATAAGAAAATCGTTACATGAGAAATCGATTGAATATCCCAATATTGTAAAATATAAA
>NC_042495.1:29198097-29200711 GCF_005508785.2 Acyrthosiphon pisum | reverse complement strand
TTTTTATTACTTAGCGTGGATAAAACGTATGTTTTTAAACACACGTACGTCGTTATGAGCAGTTACTTTATACATTTTTTTTTACTTTTATCATATGCACAGGGTGAACACTGCAAAAAGGCATACGCAGTAAACGTGTTAATGTAGTTGCGGTTCTTGTAATTTAAGGGGACGTCTTGTCTTGTCTTGTAGACGAATGTCTTTGAATTTAGTCAAAAGTCTTGACATTTAAGAGAAAGTCTATGAATATAGTGGGAAGTCTTGTATTATAGACAGACGTCGTTGAATTTAGGCGGAATAATTGGTATATAGAAGAATATGTATAATATTGTAGTGGGAGGTTTTGGAATTTTAAGGGAAGTCTTTTCATTTTGTTGGAAGTGTTATAATTTAGTCGGAAGTTTTTGAAATTAGTCAGAAGACTTGGAATTTAGAAGAAAGTCTATTGCAGGTACCTTATATATACGCAAATAAACTATCAATTGCTATTATAATATTATGTATTTATTTGTCTATAATTAAAAATACTAAATTAAATAAACTGTTATTTTATTTTATTTTTTAGATAAACATACGGCTTCATATGAATATTGTACTAATTAAATTATATTGACATGGTACACTATTAAATAAATTATATTGTTGTATAACTTAACTACATAATAATGATCTAAATGTACTTATAATAAAAATAAATATAATATACAGAATATAATGTAATATGAATTTATTAATTTATTTGTTTCTTTAAATGTCTTTATAAATATATAAGACGTAATATGGTGTATTCGGAAATATTATTTTCAGTTAATGGTATATTATCATTGACCGAATGTTCAGTGTCAAAACTTAAGGCAACGTTTATAAAATAATCCTTAAGTATATTACAAAACTAGATTCACTAATATACCATCTTTGTTTTGAATCTTATTTATTTTATTTATATTTTTATTTGGATTTCCTATGATCTCATTTATAATATTCCACTAGTTTAGTCTTTCTTTTCATTTATTACATGTTCAATAAACAGATTAAACAAGTACGGAGACAAAGACCAACCTTGCCTTACTCCTTGACGAATATTTGCTTCTCATATTTCAGTGGTTTGACCTTTATACAAGTCCAATATTAAGTGCCTGTCTTTCTAATCAACTCCTTTAGAGTGTTAAATAAGAGCTTTCAATCTACCTTGTCGAACGCTTTTTCCAGGTCTACGAATGCTATAAACGTTGCTCTGTTCACATTAATTCTCCTTTCCAGCAGCTGTCTCAGAGCTATGATAGGTTTTCGCGTTCCTTTACCCTTTTTTAAAATCAAACCGGTCATTGTCAAGTCTTTCTTCCACTATATGTTTCAATCTGTTCTTTATAATGTTCAGAATTATCTTTGACGAGTGAGATAAGATAGCGATGGTTCTGTAGTTTAGGCGATCGGTAGCATTTCCTTTATTGGGTAGGGTTTTACCTTTTATGAAATCTTCCAGAATAGAGCCTTCCTTATAGCATTTCTTGATAATTTCAGTATTTCTGAAGATATATAATCTTATCCAGTCGATACCGTTAATATACCGTTTGAATACCGTTCGATTTCGGGCACACACCATCAGTCTTCATTCAACCTTCTACCCAGTAACACTACAACACTTAGAAGGAACGAAGACCTGACCATCCGACGAAACCCTTCACCAGTCGACGACGAGCAGACCAGCAGCCATACGTTAGCCGGCCGTAATTCGCTTCCAGATCGAATTACCTATGTCCATCGTCACCGCTGCATTGCCACTCGCCGCTGACCAGCACGGCAAGCAGTTCAAACGCGGATTCAACGGACCTCCGCGTCCCTACTCTGGCCACTTGATCGAGGCGTGTCAAACCCCTGGTACGATATATCATTGTAGCTGCTTCCCGTGAGCCACGCACAGTGATATATCGACCACACCCACACGGCGGTTGTAACACGCCGATATCCCCAACATATTTCCCATCACTGTATATAGAACCAAGCTTTCGCCGGTCGCGCTGAGCTCTCACCGCGACGGTCCGTCGTTTTTTTTCTATTTTTCTATTCAGGCCAGCCGTTGCACCCGTGAACCTCTGTACCACTATTTTGTATATGAATATTTTTAATGATACATAAAGGATAATACGTAATACCAAAACCCTTCGCGTTCCGGATTACACTATTATTATTTTAATCTGCAACATTAAACTAAATTTTTCTTATTTAGTTTAATTTTTCCTGGACAGATTGTGCTACTGATATATTTTTGACATCTGGATTTTGAGACGGCACGGACGGCCGTGAAGTTGGCACCCCGACTTTATCGTATCGTCCCCAAACTAATACCATATTTTTGCAAATAATTTGCAACAATTTGCAAACACAAAAAAAAAAATTTGCAACATAGTCTTACTACCCTCACAACGAAACATGTTTCGGGATGCCAAGTTCACGTTGGCACCCCGACTTTATCCTATCGTCCCCAAACTTATACCATATTTTTGCAAATAATTTGCAACAATTTGCAACACCAGAAAAAAAATTTGCAACATAGTTTTACAACCCTCAAAATGAAACATGTTTCGGGGTGCCAAGTTTACGTTGGCACCCCGAA
>NC_042495.1:29193206-29197021 GCF_005508785.2 Acyrthosiphon pisum | reverse complement strand
AAGTCGGGGTGCAACGTGAATTTGGCACCCCGAACGAATTTAATTTTTCCTGGCATAAAAAAATTGTTGCAAATTTTTTTTTCTGTGTTGCAAATTGTTGCAAATAATTTGCAAAAATATGATATTGGTTTGGTTGCGATAGGATAAAGTCGGGGTGCCAACGTGAACTTGGCACCCCGAAACATGTTTCATTGTAAGGGTAGTAAAACTATGTTGCAAATTTTTTTTCTGGTGTTGCAAATTGTTGCAAATTATTTGCAAAAATATGGTATTAGTTTGGGGACGATACGATAAAGTTGGGGTGCCAACTTCACGTACGTACGGCACGGTCACAGCGGACCGGCGCCCGGTATAACAACGCGTTCAGTTTCAGTATTTTGTCTTATCCATTATATTCATGAAATATGATTTATATACAAACGGGGGACAGCGAGGTTCACAGGTGTGACGGCCGGCCTAAATATACGGACCGTCGCTGTGAGAGCTCAGTGTGGCCGGTGAATGCCTGGTCCTATTTACAACAACGGAAATGTTTTTGGTGGTATTCGCGTTTCACAACCGCCGTGTGGGCGGGGTCGATATATCACTGCGCGTGGCTCGCGGGAAGCAGCTACAATGATATATCGTACCCGGGTTTTGACACAACTCGTTCAAGCTGTCAGATGGGGTACGAGGAAAAGTACGTTGACTCTTGAACGATGAATCTGGAGTCGGCGGCTGGTTTGGCCGTCAACACTCGCTGGTTGCTGGGTCCCTGGTTCCGTGCGTGGCAGGCGTCTTGGTATCGACCACGATTTAAGATAGTATGTAAACGGTAAAATGGCTTATCCGACGACCGTCAATATGAATCTAGCAATCAGCTGTTTTTATTACTATAGCACTTTTAGTGGAGATAATTAAGAGTATGCAGATTACTTTTACCCGCCTAAAACTGTATACTTAAATATAATACTCTAACATGGCAGAACTGATATTATATAAATATAATAATACTTTAAACAGTTTAAACATAATATTAATTATCTTTTGATATTTTATTATGTTATTATAATTTAATAATCAACTATATTGCTATAATTTTGGTTATTTTCTATATTATAATAATACAAATAGCATGTTGTGTACCTTTATGTTCTTATAATGATTTAAAAATTAGTTTGCTTAGTGTTCCTAAAACTTCTCCTTTAAGGGATGAGTGGGAAAAAGTTTTATTTGTTAGTTTTAAAATTAATTCTAAAGTATGCTTTAAGAAGTATACATCAAGAAAGAGGATGAAGTTGATACTTAGGAATCTGGTGCAGGATTTAGCAAGTATACAGTACATTACCTTATAATGAGAATGAGACAATACACATACATTCAAAATCAAAATAATAAAAACCTAAACACCACTAAAAAGAAATTGTCAAAATTAGTGACTACATAGATATTTTATAATATGTTAATTATAGGTACACTAATATATAAATATTATTAAATATTTTTGTTAACTATCAAGATTTTCAAGGAAGAAATTTGAGTTTAAGAGCGTTCAATAAGTTACATGTACAATATACAAGCGATACGTATCGGACTCAGACTTCGATACGAGCCGGTACGTAACTACTCCATACCGATACGTATCAAATTTTTCTTCTTGAAAATCTACTTTGTTATTTGTGTTTTTGGATATTGTTTGTATTAAACTATTGTAATTATTTAATTAGAATCAAATCAGTGGATAACACATATAAAAACTTGCGTCATCTAGGTACATATTACACGGATCCATTATTGTGTCGTATCCATATGATTTAAACAGTCGCGCGAATTGCGAGTTTACGACACTATTTTGTTCAAATGTAGCGCTGCTATAGTAAAAAAAGTGAGATTCGCTGTACTGGCTTTCTTATCACAAGTCGATGGGCAACCATACCATCTTAAATCGTGATATCGACGGCGTGTGTGCTGACAGTTTTGATCGTGCACAACGTCGATGACTACTGGGTACTGGCTGCTACCCTGGTACTTCAGGCGTGCTATCCTGGATCTGCTCGTGATGGGTTACGGTGGACTATTGGCGTCGGGTCGTATTTTGTGATTGTCGTCGGCGGGTGGTGTCGGGTGATTCGAGTAACGGCCGCGTATCGTCGTCTCGGCTCCTTGGCAATCAGCCGGCGGTCTGCGTTTCGTCGGCAGGTAGCGGCCGGACTCTTGGCGTCGGACCGCGTATGATGCTGGTCAACGGCGATCGGCAAGGCTGTGTGACGGCGGACTTATGCAATTCAATCTTGTATCGAACTACGGCTGGCTCTCGAAGAATCAACCGATAGCTAATAATTATTTAGGTATTTATACAGAGTGTCTGAGTGTATCTTATTTCATTGTACGCGGGGGGTTATAACGATGATTGATTGATGACATCGAATTTGATTTGATTTATTGATTTGATTTGCAAACAAACAATTAATACATTTGAAAATATAATTATAGTAAATATCGTCTGCTCACCTTCTATAAGCTGTGCTTGTATTGAAGGCGATGAGTTCTTAATATAGAAATTTAAATATTAAACATAATTATAAGTGGACTAAAAACATAGAAGAATAGATTAATTTGAGAGAGAAAGAAAAAAAACAAAAATTATAGTTACAATATAGTAATAGCAGAAAAAAAAATAATAAAAAATAAAAAAAAATAGTTACATAATAATAATAAATGGAAAAAATGCATAGATTATTAATAATTATATACATTAGAACTTAGAGTTGTGTTAACATGGTATATTTAAAATGATTACAGTTATTGAAGATATTAATATTAATTTTTAAGTCTTTACAAAGAGTAATAGCAGTATTTAATGTACTTTTAAAACCAAAATATTTATAACATCTAGGAATATTAATATTTACATTTTTCTTAAACCTAGTATTACATTATTGTTACATATTGGTACAAAATGCGTATGCTTATATATTAGTAATAATACACTTTTTTAAAACAGTTTAAAAAAATGATGTGAAAAATAAAATATGTTTTAATGATTTTGAAAATTGTTTACTAACAAAAGAATCAACATATGTTAAACAAAATTTATTTAGAACTAAGAAACATGATATTTTCACTGTAGAACAAAACATGAAAAAAATAGCTTTATTAATTTATGCAATTATTTATATAGGTTGTCATTTGAAAATAAAAAGTTGATGGTGGTTTACCTAATAAATATAAGGGTGAAAAATATTAAAAATGTATGCAAATATAGAAAAGCATGAGACTAAAAGTATTATAAAAAGTATTATAAAAAAATTTGAAAAAAATTCAGTACTTTTTGAAATAATGAGTGTTCAACGATAAAAAAATCAACCTGTATAATACACATTCAGTGTTCACCCTGTGCATATGATAAAAGTAAAAAAAAATGTATAAAGTAACTGCTCATAACGACGTACGTGTGTTTAAAAACATACGTTTTATCCACGCTAAGTAATAAAAAAATAACATTCTGCCACGCATAGGGAATTTTAAACAATTTCTTTTAAATGTAAGATTTCCCGCTAAATTAGCAATATTACCTTTAATTTCCACGTATTCCGACTAAATCCAAAGACTTCCCAATAACTTAAAATACTTCCCACTACATTCATAACTATAGGCATTGCGTATGACTTGTATGTATTATAACTAGGTTAACAATTATAACTTTTTATTAAATAAAGAAGATAATCAACTAAATTCAATAGGTAGGTAAATACATGAGTTTTGATAATTTTACATTCTATTAAAATGTTTTTTTAGTAAAATTATGAAATTGTTAAGCAATTAAATCACCCGCC
>NC_042495.1:29189646-29192953 GCF_005508785.2 Acyrthosiphon pisum | reverse complement strand
AAAACAGAGATACGACCTGCTTCGTTGTGGCGAGCGAAATGTACCCCTAATATTTTCATTATTTTTTTTTTTCTAAAGTTTCAGAATATTTTGTTTATTATATAAGATATTCTTTAAATTTGAACAAACTTTATAATTATTTTTCTAGACAATATTACCCATAAGAATTAATTAGACATTTCAATGTTTTTTATGTAATAATATAAAAAATTGTAACTTACAAGGTGCTATAAATCACAACAAAAATACAAAATTTAAATAAATTTAATTGAAATAGTTACATGTTCTAATCATAAAAACTGGGAATCAAAAACTGATCAACTCTCGTAGGAACTACTTTAATAAATCTCCAAAAACTACATAAATAATAAATATTCAAAGTTTAACAGGAAGGCAAGACAAAAAAAATGTCTTAAATTAATTTACTCAAAAATAAATATTGATATTTAAACAAATTCTGAAAAATAAACTAGTTACTTGACTTCGATAAATGTATTCACCATTAAAATTGTTCTTATAGTAAGATAAAAAAAATTTGGCTATTTTTAATTTAAAAAAAAAAATATAAATCAAGGTGTTACACTATACGTATAACGCAAGTGACTATAAATTATATATGTAATATATAAAGGAATAAAAATAAAAATAATGATTAGAACAAATGTTAAATTATATGTCAGATGTCCCTGTTACACATCCTGTATATTATATGGTACACAGTCAAATTGATCATAATATATATATTTATCAACTTCTTTGTTAATATTTGGTACCTAGGTAGTTTATATTATTAAATTAATATTTACCTTCAAACTAAGCTGGCAGCATAACAATAATCTGACACTGATCTATAGAAACCTTTGAAAAAATAAAAAAATAACAGTATAATTGGATACAATTTTTTATTTTTTGTTGAATTTAATTATAGTACCTACCGAATAATAGTTAAAGAGTATACGAGTATATTATTATAATTTATAATATAATAATAAAAATTATTTTGTAACGTGTGAGATTTATGTTTTATGGGTTTGTAAAAAGTTTAATATTTATCTACCTTTAACACTGTTAACATCATAATGAGAAGCAAACGAAGCCAGTGGAGCTGAAATAATTTGTATTAGATTCACGTAAGTGTTTATTGTTACTTTATAAATGCTACATTTTATATTTGCGTAAACACTTGCATAATACGCAGTAATAAAGATACATGGATTATAAAGGCATTAAACATTCGATAATTATTATTATATATCATTGACAAAAACCACTTACCATCATAAAGTTCTTTATTTTTGTATTCTTCAGCTATTATCATATAATATAAGTTTTTAGTATACACTAGGTCTAATAAATATATATTATAAAAGTGTATGTAGCTATAAAATAAAACATCTGGAAGGAATATGAAAGGTTAGCGGTGCTTGTAACATTATCATTATGATGATTTGTAATATTTTAATTATAATATGGAGAGATTGTATTGAAAATTTGCGTGTCGTATTGTTGTATTAATCACACCACGTAGAAAGAAAACGGCACACTAACATTAACTACTTACATATTAGGTACAGCCACAGATAATAATTTTGGTGTAAAAAGAGTTTTTTACAACTACTTGTTAACTACATAATTTCTCCTTCTACTATTGTTAGTACGTGTGATCGTTATATTACTAAGAAAGTATACAACAAGACTACAATTTATTATATACCATCTCATACTGAATTAATTTCCTCTTCCCTGATGCTGAATTATAATTATAGAATATATAAATTTATTATCAAATAATAAAATATTATATTATATTATTATAACTATGTTATAGCCAGTAAGCAGTCATGTAAACTTACCCAATGTATCCAGTTTTGTTTTTAACTCTTCTTCCGGAATCTGATCGAATTCTGTGACTATAAAAGTATATGTTTTTAAATAATATATTATAAAAACAGTAACGAAGTGAAATGTTATTTACTTTTTGTATATTTCAATATAATCAACTACAAATAATTTTAATAATTACAACATAAAAATCATATAATATTATTTTAAGTATCAATTAAGCATGGTGCAATGGAGTAGGTTAGTATTAGGACCCTCAGTTTTCTCCTCGAAATTAAACAATGAGTCTTTTCTGTATAAGCTAGGTTTTTATTCTACACTAAGCCAATAAGTACTATCAGAAATACAGTGGATTTAGATTAGCTATGGGAGCAAAAAAATACACAAAAACTGAAATTCAAAAATATTATAAAATTGTTAAAAGTTCAAACTTTAAGAAAAAGCTCCCACCGTTCTCTTGAAAAGATGTTCAGAAATGTTATTATTTTTACAGCGTTAAAATCGAACCTTCTAAAGTCTCACAATCTTGTCACAGCGGAGGGTCTAAAATATTTTTTATTGACTGACTGGAACCACCTTAATCATCTATATTACTATATAATATTATGGATTCAATGACCACAGTATAATAGTATATGTTATTTATTAATAAAATATAACACTTTTAATAACTAGACATGTAAACTTACTAAATTCTTTTTTAAAAAGATCAATTTGTTGACTACTTGAATAGGGATCACCTATAAAATGATAAATTATATTATATATAATTATATAAATCTCAGTTTGTTATTGTTTTTATATTTCAATATAATCTACTTCAAATACTTGTGGACCTACGTAATTACAATATATAAATATATTATCATATTTAAATTATTAATTTAGCACAATGCAAGTGTTGGTGTATCTAGCTATATGAAATAAATTAAAAATTTGAAAAATTAAAATGAAAATTGGTATTTTTTTATTGTGGTTTAAACTATTTACTCTCTAAACTTTTCTTACATCTCTAAAAATAATCTCTGATATGTTTGTCTTATTCAATGGAGTTGCTTTTGAGTATATAAGGTAGAAAAATACATATGGTTTTAAGGTAAAGTATATTTATTCGGGGTTGTAAGCTGGATAATTCTATACATGTCTGTACATGATCTACCCAAGTAACCAAAAACCACAAGTTATATACAAAAAAGAAATGATATACATATTTAGTTTGACTATTGTCTATTACAATCTGCAACCAATAGCAACAATTTAAACAAAAAAAAAAGTTTAAATTTCCACAGTGAATCTCAAGATTCAACCCTGTTTGACTATATCTTTAAAATCAGAATATCGGAAGATTCTTATTGCACATCTAAATCATTAGATGAACCACTATTCCAAAATTTAAGTAATTAAGCTTCATACAACTTCAAAGTTCATAAGTTTTTTATTTTTTAAGATGTAGCGATGAATAAGG
>NC_042495.1:29187223-29188611 GCF_005508785.2 Acyrthosiphon pisum | reverse complement strand
TTTATCGTATATAGAAAATAGCTAATATAAACATTCAGTGAAATTTTCAAGTTTCTACAGTCATTCGTTTTTTAATTACAACAAAATAAGAAAATCGTTACATAAGAAATCGAGTGAATACCAAGTGTTGTAAAAATATGAATTTCAAACGCTCATAAAAATTTAATTTGAGTTTCTTATAGACATTTTTTTTTTTGATAAAGGTAGATTATCCTATAAGGAATCTTGTATTACATTTTAAAATCTTTGTTCTAAAAAGAAAAATTTTTACGAATTATAAACTCAAAATAATTAGGTAATTTTCGTGATATTTCCATATTTTGTCAATTTTAGATTCTGAGTGGAACGATGAATGTATTGATTTTACAATGATGTGTATTTTTTTTTTTATTTTTTTTTTTTTTATTTTTTTTTTTTGGGTCTGTCATCACCTTTTATGACGCTAAAAGTGCTTGGATTTTCTTCAACAGTACCTTTTCTGATAAGAAAGTGAATCTAGTTGGTACTTTGGGGGGTCAAAAGTAAAATTTGTCCAATAGTTTTCAAAAGCGCCGTGAAAAACAAAAGAAAAATTAAGGAAAAACGGGAATTTTATTTAAATATTATTATTTATGTTTTTTATTTCTCTCTAGTCTTTCTATTCGTTTTACTTTTTTTAATTGTTCATTAAGTGTTTTGTTATGCATACATTTTATAATATTTACGAAACAACATTTATTTATTACATAGTTTTGTAGTCTTTCTAATTGATTATGTTTTAGATTCTGAGTGGAACGATGAATGTATTGATTTTACAATGATGTGTGTTTTTTTATTTTTTTTTTATTTTTGTGTCTGTCATCAGCTTTAAGGACAATAAAAGTGCTTGGATTTTCTTCAACAGTACCTTTTCTGATAGGAAAGTGAATCTAGTTGGTACTTTGGGGGGGTCAAAAGTAACATTTTTCCAATAGTTTTCAAAATCGCCGTGAAAAACAAAAGAAAAATTATGTAAAAACGGGAATTTTTACGCAAAATCTGTTTTCGAGAAAATCGATTTTGGTTTTTGATGCTTTAAATGCTAATAAAAAAAAACTGTGACTAAGGATTTTTAATATTTTTCAAATGTCATTGTAACAATATAGTAGGAGCCTTGTATTAAATTTTCAAGTATTTTTACTCAACAAATAAAGTATTATTGACATTCATAGAAAAAAAAACTAATTAAATTGGAAACTGAAATTGTCCGTAAACAGCTCAAAACAAATCAAAATATTTTGAATATTTTATCATGTATAGAAAATGGAAATATAAACAACCAGTGAAAATTTCATGTGTCTACAGTCATTCGTTTTAAAGTTACACCAAAAGACCAAAATCAATTTTCTCGAAAACAGATTTTGCGTAAA
>NC_042495.1:29182610-29187112 GCF_005508785.2 Acyrthosiphon pisum | reverse complement strand
AAAAAAAGGTGGGTAAGTGGATGTCGCTCTGCTGTACTGGAGGTTACAAGTGGGACACTGTATAATGGATAGAATTAAATTTGAATTCAATGATATAATATCACTGTATAAGAAAAACGATTCTGAGTGGAGACGGTTTTACAGTCTAGGTATTAGACATACCTATTATAGGTATACTTATCTATAGTATTAAAAAAAAATTGACCTATAAATTATAATAGGTATTAATAATTAATTCCATATTAATCATATCACAATATCCATCAGGTAACGCGAAATGTTACTTTTGACCCCCCAAAGTACCAACTAGATTCACTTTCCTATCAGAAAAGGTACTGTTGAAGAAAATCCAAGCACTTTTACTGTCCTAAAAGGTGATGACAGACACAAAAATAAAAAAAATAATAAAAAAACACACATCATTGTAAAATCAATACATTCATCGTTCCACTCAGAATCTAAAACATATGAACTTAAAATTTGAAATAATGATTCCTCAGGCGGTCTAGATGTGTAATATGAAAATATTTTCTGATATTGTAACAACAGTCTTGAGATTCACGGTGGAAACAGAAACTTTTTTTTTGATTTATAAATGGCTGCCATTGGTTGTATATTATAATATTAATAGTTGAAATTCGTATTATTTTTTTTTTTTTTGTGTGTATTCAACTGTTACTCGGTAATATCATGTACAAGTATATATTGAAATCGCTTATACTTTCAAATAAAGAAACTATATCTTAAAACAAAAGTATGTGTGTACCATCTATGTAAAATGGTACCTTGTACATTGCAGCATATTAAATGACCGAAAGGACTGGGTGAGCACATTCTGGGGCTCCCGGAGGACCGTGGGTATGGGACCCATCAGGGAGTCGATAATTGAGCTAATTCCATCGAGTAAGTGACAAGTAGTAAATACCAGTAATTGGGCAGAAACTCCATTTAAAACCTCAATCATTTTATTTAAGGCTCTCAAAAAATTTGGTATTTTGCGCACATCTAACTTATAAGTGATTAAATTAATATTAATTTCAGTACGACGATTTCCACACTTCACAATTAATTAAATGTCATATTATATCAATATTACAATAGTAACTACGTGATAGGAGATAGGTATGAATTTACATTGTAACAATTTAGGGATCGCTCTACGTATTATGTAGTATGTAATGCATATTTTTATTTGTACCTATTACCTATTGTAATATAATTTATAGTCTATATGCAAGCACATTATACATTATACAAATTAAAATATAACACCAAGTGCAAGTAACTTGTAACTCATACTTACTACTGGAATTATAATGTTTATCTATAAAAGGATAAATTAGATTACACGTTTTCCTTTACGGTTTTGACCTTATATTCTTCATCTGTGTAATAAATATATAACCTTAAAATAAAACACGAGACAACTAATGATAACGAACCACATTATGGAATGTTGGTGGTCCGATATACATAAATATATTATACGCACTCCTTTTACATACACATGTGACACATGAAACGCATAAAGAATATTCTACACCTCTCCGATCAAAAGTTTAGTAAAAACAACACAATCAATTATCAGCGGCGCCAGATGACACCGTATATCATAAAACCATGAATGCATTCTTACGTATTTTTGTATTTATATACATATATGTTATTTACTACAAGACCCCTTCGATAATTTTTCGATTAAGACGTTCGGTCAAAACAAAACAATAAATTACCAGTGCTAACTTTGTCACGTCGCCCAAAATAATAAAGAATATCAATATCACATGTTAATCAATGCATATCAGAAGAAGGGATTACACAGAAATCATATTATACGAGGACCCTACAGAATCGATCCAACAACAGTATCTCTCAGAGGATGACCCATGCACAACGTCCACACCAGTCAACATTACGACACTCTTCCACTACTGTTCAAATGAGTGCTTATCACTGTGCGTATATGCGTATACAGTATATGTATATTGGATTGTCTCAGCATTCGGTATGACTGTCTGAATTAGTTATCTCTCTATCAAAGAAATTCACATTGTTCATATTTTCCACTCACCTATCTATTAATCTTCGAAAACATAAGGTTCTGTGATTATCATCATATTGTTGACCCATTACATTATTATTACACAATTATATTTAAAACACGAATATAACTCATTAACTTAAATATATATTATTATATATAAATATATATTATTGCATTTGGTTGGCCAATTGACTATATTATGTACTCTATAGTTTCAAATCTGCCTCATAACTACATCCTTTCTCCTTATACGGTTGTTAGTACATGTTATCGTTATATTACTGAGAAATACATAAATAATGCAGATGA
This sequence comes from Acyrthosiphon pisum, assembly GCF_005508785.2. NCBI lineage: Eukaryota > Metazoa > Arthropoda > Insecta > Hemiptera > Aphididae > Acyrthosiphon > Acyrthosiphon pisum. Next base: position 29,184,759 of record NC_042495.1, on the reverse strand, counting down.
TTTTACATAGTAAATTAGTTCCCTCTTCCCTGATGCAGAGTTATAAAAATATACATTAAATGTAAGGTTTTCTTCAAATAATCAAAATTAATAATATAACAATTCTAATAGTTACTATGAGTATACCTATAGGTATGAATTTTCATTAGAACAACCTAAGGATCGATTTGCGTGTCATCATTATTACCAACATAATATTTGATTATATGACTAATACGTTTTTGTATCACATACCATTTTAATATATATAATCATCAACAATCAATTAATGCATTATAAAATATTTAAATATAACAATATAAATGACTACTATCTGATGTATACTTACAGAAAGTGTGCACTCTGATTGAAAATGTTTTTTCCTCTATGAACATATAAATTATATAACGCAATACACAGAGGTCAATCTCAGTTTGTTACTATTTTTATATTTCATTCTAATCAACTACACAGACTTGTGAACACAGTGGCAATATAAAAAAATATATTATTTAGCCTGATACAACGAAGATTGACACTCAATTTTCCCTACCTAAGGGATCGAATATCTAACCAAAATATCATGCTCGAATTATTATGTGTAAATATCACAATGGCTTTTATATTTCTTGAAAAGTCGATGACATGATTGATCATGTCAAATGTCAAAAAAGAGCTATGAAAATGATATGGATGGTCAAAAGTTAATTGACAAGAATTTTAAGAAAATCCAAGAAACATAAGACGTTTACGTACCTATATAATATATAAATGTATGTGAGGGGTGAAATCCAAAACGTACTATTGCCAAAATACTGATTTTTTAGGAGAAGCGATTTTCTGTATCTTAACATTTCCAATAAAAACTAACCATTTATAACCAGTAAAATCATTTTGAAAAAAAGATTTTTTCTAAATTATTTAATAATATATAATTTATATTTAAAAAGATTCAAATGTGTTGAATATTCTAGACTTATATTTTTAATTTAATTTAAAACTTTATTAAATATTATAAAATTACATTTTATTATGTTTTGGAATAACATTTTTACTTCCTTATATTAATTAGGTAAACGTACAATACGGGTAAAAGTACGTTTTAACATAACATAAAAAAGTACGTTTTGGAAATAGTTCGTTTTGATATAGTTAGTGATTTGTTCCTATTCTTTTAACATGGGCAGTAGTACGTTTTGGCTTAAAACTGGAAAAAGTACGTTTTGATTTTCTAAAATATATCATTTTTATGTATGGAAAAGATTCGTTTTGGATTAACCAGTCATTTTGAATCGCAAATTACACCAGGTAATAGTACGTTTTGATCTTTTCTCACGACGCCAATCGATGTATCGTTATTTTTTTCCATAATAATCGATACCTAACTCGATTTTGTCAATTTAAAAAACAAGTGGCGAACGTCGAGGATAATTGAATACTATTCCTCTTTTGAACAATCCCTTCATAATTTTTATATTATTAATTTTGTGCATCGTCTTTGTATCGAGGGCAATAAGTGCAATCAATTTGACGATTAATGGCTGTACCATACCGTCACGGTGAACAGACACAACCAGCACTTACAGTTTTCTACCAATGTTAGTCATAATAAATTAGTGCACTTTTATTAGTTTAAAAAATGAACGTACCGGTTTTTTCTTTTATAAGTCCATGTTGATACATGTGCCCTATAAAAGTTTCAATTATAAATAACGTTAAATAAAGTTAAATAAAGTTATACTTTAGATTGCTTGTGGCTTGAAGGGTGCTTATTGATGTATATATTATTTTTTTTTCATTTTACGAATAAAGAAATTTTTTTCGTTAAATTAAATTGGTGCTATTGGTCATATATTATTTTAATACTATAATTGAAAAACATAAGGCATATACATTTTATACAAATATATTTATTGAAAGTTTAAATCTTAAGCTGGAGCAACCATGGTCGGGACAGAAAGTCTTAATAATGATGGTAGACGGTAGTATACGTATACATAGATTTAATATTTATTTAGACATCACAATAATAAGTAACTATACCTATAAGTAAAATTTAAAATAACTACCTAAGAGAATTAAATTATTCCTTACTACAAATGCGTATTAAATCACAGATATTTAACATCATATTTACTAAAAAAATAACTCAATATGAAATAATATATTA
>NC_042495.1:29181186-29182510 GCF_005508785.2 Acyrthosiphon pisum | reverse complement strand
TTAGCAGAGACGGTATGTCAGTCTAGGTATAAGACATTTTATATACATATATATCTATGGTATTAAAAAAAAAATTGACGTATAATATACACAGGAATATCACAATATCCATTAGGTAGGTACTTATAACGCGTTATACATCAACAACAAACCGTGATACTATCATAGGTATATAATAGTTTACTTTAGAAGTTTCAAGTACCCACGAGTAATATTATACAATCACAACAATATAACTAAAATAGTTATTCTAGGTTTTTTAACATGTAATTTCGTCCAAATTCGAACTTAAAAATACTATAAAAATAAACTGTGCTCATGAATTTCTTAGAATTTTTGGTAAAAGAGTTAAATATTTACGTGGAATCTTGTTTTAAATTTTCAATCCTTAGATATAAAAGTTGAATATTTTATAATTTTTTAACTACAAAATTATTATTCAATTTTTAATTTCATAAATATTGTCAACATTTCAATTTCAAATGCTTATAAAAAAAAATTGTGCGTTCTATGTATTTTTAATATTTTTCAACTGCTATTGTAACAATATTTTAGGCACCTTGTTTTACATTCTTACACTTTTTGGCCCAATAGATAAAACTTTATTGATATTTATAGAAAAAAAAACTAAAAAAAATTGAAAACTGACCATGTCTGTACACAGCTCAAAAAGAGTCAAATTATTTTCAAAATGTTATCGTATATAGAAAATGCTAATATAGATATTAAGTGAAGTTTTCAATTATCTACAATCATTCGTTTTTTAATTACAATAAAATAAGAATTTTGTCACATGAGAAATCGAGCGAATATCAAATGTTGTAAAAATATGAATTTCAAACGCTCATAAAAATGTAATTTGAGTTTCTTATAGACATTTTTTTTTTTGGTAAAGATAGATTATCCTATAAAGAATCTTGTATTACATTTTAAAATATTAGTTCTAAAAAGAAAACTTTTTACGAATTATAAACTCAAAATAATTAGGTAATTTTCGTGATTTTTACGTATTTTGTCAATTTTTGAACTTTAAATGCTAATTAAAAAATACTGTGACTAAGGATTTCTAATATTTTTCAAATGTCATTGTAACAATATAGTAGGAGCCTTGTATTAAATTTTCAAGTATTTTTACTCAACAAATAATGTTTAATTGACATTCATAGAAAAAAAAACTAATTAAATTGGAAACTGAAATTGTCCGTAAACAGCTCAAAACAAGTCAAAATATTTTCAAAATTTTATCATATATAGAAAATGGAAATATAAACAACCAGTGAAATTTCATGTATCTACAGTCATTCGTTTTAAAGTTACACCAAAA
>NC_042495.1:29180719-29181086 GCF_005508785.2 Acyrthosiphon pisum | reverse complement strand
GCTCAATTACTTAAATTTTGGAATAGTGGTTCATCTAATGATTTAGATGTGCAATAAGAATCTTCCGATATTCTGATTTTAAAGATATTGTCAAACAGGGATCTTGAGATTCACTGTGGAAATTGAAACTTTTTTTTTTGTTTAAATTGTTGCAATTGGTTGCAGATAATCTGCAATAGCTTACCTATATACTCAAAAACAACTCAATTGAATAAGGCAAACATATCAGCGATTATTTTTAGACATGTAAGAAAAGTATAGATGGTAAATAGCTTAAACCACAATAAAAAAATACCAATTTTCATTTTAATTTTTCAAATTTTCAATTTATTTCATATAGCTAGATACACCAACACTTGCATTGTGC
>NC_042495.1:29179920-29180669 GCF_005508785.2 Acyrthosiphon pisum | reverse complement strand
GCTTTTGAAACTATTGGAAAAATATTACTTTTGACCCCCCAAAGTACCAACTAGATTCACTTTCCTATCAGAAAAGGTACTGTTGAAGAAAATCCAAGCACTTTTACTATCCTAATAGTTGATGACAGACACAAAAAAAAAATAAAAATAAAAAAAAAAACACACATCATTTTAAAATCAATACATTCATCGTTCCACTCAGAATCTAAAACATAATCAATTAGAAAGACTACAAAACCATGTAATAAATAAATGTTGTTTCGTAAATATTATAAAATGTATGCATAACAAAACACTTTATGAACAATTAAAAAAAGTAAAACGAATAGAAAAACTAGAGAGAAATAAAAAACATAAATAATAATATATATGTCAGACGCTTTGATGTATGTTTTAATAATTCGATGTTAAAAAAAATATATTTCTATTATAATAAATAATAGAAATAGTAAATGAAAAATTGGAATCACTTTTAATAACGAGTGTGAAGTTAGCAATTGACCCAGCCATTGATAAGGAATTTCACATATTAGCCATTACCGATTTGTACGATGAGTTGCCTATGGTATGCCCCTCATCCAAGTTTTAACCACTTATATAAATCCTCTAGATAGCGCTATAAAATGCATTTTTACCTTGTTATTATTAACCTGTATATTAACCTTAATTATAGTTAATTTAATTATACTTTCTATAACAAACCTAGTTTTTTATATTTCCTTGTAAAAAATATGTAATATATAATAAAA
>NC_042495.1:29176470-29178579 GCF_005508785.2 Acyrthosiphon pisum | reverse complement strand
AAAAAAGTATTAATGATATTAATTGAAATCGCAAACAAAAATGAATGATCATACAAACTTTTATAATTATTTAACTTACATTCTATCAGGCACGGATCTAGAAATGAAAAAAGGGGGGGGGGGGTCTAAACAAAAAAATGTTCTTATTTTTGTACTAAGTCTTTCTTATTTTTTGAAATATCTTAAGTACCAAAGTTTTAGTCTAAGGGGGGCTTCAGCCCCCATAGCCCTTGTATCCGCGCCTGCATTCTATTGCAACATTTTGCTGATTTTGTTTAGTAAATCTTTCATCTCTCATTTGCATGCCGTAACCAGCTTTGTATTGGTTCTTGTATTATTTTTATTGTAACTTCTGGATTATTTTTTAACACAACTTCTAAAAATAAAATGTTGTGGTTACAAAGGTATGTAATATGAAAAGTATGTGTAAACCGACTTTCAAAAATTGCATATAATTTTAATGAAGCAAAATGCTAGTTTAGAAGTGTTCCCAAAAAACGTCATTTTTGTTGCCAGTTCATTCGTTAATAGAAATCTCATAAGACTAAAAATGCTTTGTCTGTAGTCACTTGATATTAGTTATGACATTTTTTTAACCTATACAATTAATACATTAATTAGAGTTGTTGATAATTAAATATAAATTATAGCAATGTAATAATACCAAATATTTATTTGCAATATTGTCAGCAGTCTGCTTTTCTTTGATTTCAAATAAGCTAGTTTTGTTCCCAATAGGAAATTGTAAAATGAGTTTATCAAGTTCTAAATCATTTTCTAGATGATTATCCAAAAGAAGTTGTTTTAGAAGTAGGTTATTAGCATTTACAGACTTCTTTATAATTGAAATGTCACTTTTAAGTTGGGTAATAGATTTAACTAACCATATTTTGGATGCGTGACTGTTAAATAGTCCTGAAATAAAATACAATTGTTTTTAATACCTGACTATTAAAATTTAATTAGGAATATTTACCATCATTATTAAAATTATTTTGCAAACCGTTAACTTTTGTTCCTGAAATGAAATCTGATGTATTATCATTGTTTTCTGAACCTTATAAAATTATGATAATATAAATTACAAGGTAAACAAAATTATCAATTGAAATTTAAAATAATAAGTATACCTGGTTCAATCTCAAAGGGTAACTGATTAATATCAAGATCAATATGTTCAAATAAATTTGGCGATAATGAAGACAACTGTGGAACATTGAGTTCCAAGTTTTTATATCCTAATGAAATCACATAAATTACTTAACTTAAATATAATTTGGATAAATTAAAAAAATATTACTTGGATCACTTGAGGTACTGGGTAAAGGTGAAATTGAATCATTAAAAGTACCTTTGGGGCCGGAGTGGCGCAGTGGTCACACAGTTGACTTACGACTCACACAGTCATCGGTTCGATTCATAGCAAAGTGCAAAAAAATGTGTGTGATTCTACGCAGTCACCATTTTCCCGTGCTGTCGTCCGATTGCGTCATCCGGTTTCCAACTAGGTCCCACTCCACTGGGAGTGAAGACCGCACATGTCTCCTCTTGGAGAAGGGGGGTAGTATCATGCATATAGTGATATATACATAGATAAATAGATCACATGATCTCCCTACTACCCACTTGTGATAAGCATTGTCAAAGACCTTGAGGTCGTTACAATGAACAAATATAGAAAAAAAAAAAAAAAAAATTAAAAGTACCAAGACATTTTTTAATTTTTCGGGATGGTGTACTGACTGTCATTGACTCTAAAATAGTAGAATATTGAAATTAAATAACTCTAACATCATTAATAACTACTCAAAATTGTATGTTACGGGAATTAAATAAACGTTTTTGAGATGAAACAACTGGAGAACCTACTTGTAGGCCGGTTTCTGAATAGATGTATATTTTTTTTTACCTATGAGTAGTTTTGTCATTTCTGTAGTATCAATTATTATGTAAAATTGTTTTTTAAGCTACCTGAATTAAACAAACGATTTTCCACACAAATATTTATCTGGGTAGTTGCATATTTTTTTCTTTTGCTAAGTAAAATTATTTAACTTTTTAAAAATCAAATTATTATTTTTATTTTTATGAGTTATGTATATAATTACC
>NC_042495.1:29172691-29175689 GCF_005508785.2 Acyrthosiphon pisum | reverse complement strand
ATTTAATATAATATACAACGCCATCTACGTGGCGTGTGCTAGGGCTTAAGTTTTATTATGGTTTTTATTAAGATTTATATAAGTGGTTATAACTTGGATGAGGGGCATACCATATGCAACTCATCGTACAAATCGGTAATGGCCAATATGGGAAATTCCTTATCAATGGCTAGGTTAATTGCTAACTTCACACTGGTTTTAAATGTTGGTTGAACAACAACATAAAATATTACAGATCCTTAATGAATACAAATGACAACAATGTGATAGCGATAATGACACTGATAGCGACAGTGATAGTGTGGAGAATAGTGAAAACAATACTGATGATGATAATAATCGAAGTATTAAAATTACTATGAAAAACGGAAAAACTACATACATTTTTCTGATGAATAAAAATATTAGGTCAGAATTAGATAGAATATTATCGAAGTTTTTAAAATACCTAATAATAATATGTAGCTAGACTGATTATTTGTTAACATTCTGCTGTAGAATGTTATCTAATGACTACTATACAGTGTGAATATAATACTTACGAAGTATTATAAATTATAGTATACAGTGTGATATAATTATACTAGCTTAATGCTATTTAAATAGTGTTAAATAACATACATTACATGCCTAAGCATTGTGGCGCGATGGGTTAAGGCGTGTGTTTTGAGCGTGAACATTCTAGGTTCGAATCTGTCTGGAGGGGTGTAACGCTGCGCTCTTACATACATGATTTGATTCTACTGTGTTTGCTCTAGTAGTAGGATTTAAAATTGGTTGGGTTATCATAAAGCCGGTAATTGTAGCTCTTCGGACGATTGGTGATTTGCATGCGAATGTAAGTTGTCACGTGGTGCGGCCTATGTTATCACCTTGATTTCTATCTGCCACAGTCTCCAAAGACTGACGTCTATGAATCCCTTCTGACCTTTAGATTCTATAAATAAACCATGGCACCTATCAAACTGCAATGCTTAGGAAAAAAAAAAATATTTTTGTTGTACAGTCATCCAGTTAAAAAAAAATAAAAAAAAAAATAAAAAAAGTGTGAGAGGTGGCCACCGTTCTGGATGTCTGTACGACCCAGTTATTTTGCAAATTTTTTCCATTTTTTGTTGATTTAAATTATTATTAACACGGTCGTATAATTTGACCTCGTTAAATATTAAAAGTCCTATATTTAATTTAATATTTGATATTATCAAGTCGGAACAACACAGATATGTTTTATATACTTATCTACACTACATATTAAAAGTTTACCTACCCTCCGCTTCATATTTTTCATTTAAGTATAACTCTGTTGCTATTTATGTTAGAATGTTCATTTTTACATTAAACATTTTTGATTTTAATTCTTTTTAAGTCCTCTTCATAGTATTATAGTGTAAAATCGTTTTCAAAGATTTTTGGATTTTAATAACACGTCCCCAAATAGGGCGCGTGTTAAATATTGATCATTTTTTAATAGAGCAATCGGAAAGTAAAAACATATATAGATCAGAAAAATAATCCTTGGTTCAAAGGTAAAGATGTAGCTACTATTTTAGGTTTTAAAAAACAAGATGATAAAATAAATTTTGAATATTTAAATACCAGTCCCGGCTTTTCTCCGGGTCTGTCTAGACCTATAAATCAATATGAAAAAACAGCAATTTATTTTCTCTTATTTTATTATTTATTATATCTTTAATTTTTAAATTAATTTTTAATACATTTTGCAATTAAATATATTATTTTTATTTTTAATAGAACAATTCTATTAAAAATTAAATCAATAATATAGTTATATTCTAAGCATTTGGTGATCAGAATCTGTACCTCCCATGCTAAGACAACATATTTTAATATTTCCTAAATCTTGAACAACACAAATATCATGGAGATATTTGTAAAAATAAGTACCAGTTGTAATTATTAAATTATTAGCTACTTTAAAAATTTCAAGCCATGTTGGTGATTCTAGTATTTTAGAAATATAAGGCTTTCCATTTCCAGAAATACTGTGACCATGTCGATAGTTAAAATATTTCCTTTAATTGGAATTTTATTTAGATTATAATTCATGATTTTAATAATTTTATTATTATTATTATTAGTATTATAGTATTCATATTTACAAAACTTAACAAAGATTGCATTATTTAACATTGAGTTTTCTATTTCGTTTTGCATTTCATTTTCTTGTAATTTATTAAAAGTTTTGATAGTTGTTTCCATTATTTTATTATTTATTGTATTTTTTAATTTTCAATTAATATTTTCAATTTCTTTTTAATACATTTTGCAATTAAATATGGTATTTTGATTTTTATTATTAATTGAACAATTCTATTAAAAAATGTTTTAATTATTAATGCATTTCGATTTTAATTATTAATATCATAAGTATTTTGCGAAAAATATTTTTAATTATTAATATCATAAATTTTGTAAAAAATATTTTAATTATTAATTTCACAAGTTGTGCGAAAAATATTTTATTGCATTTCAATTTTAGATTCTAAGTGGAACGATGAATGTATTGATTTTACAATGATGTGTGTTTTTTTTTTTATTTTTTTTTTTTTTTTTGTGTCAGTCATCAACTTTTAGGACAGTAAAAGTCCTTGGATTTTCTTCAACAATACCTTATCTGATAGGAAAGTGAATCTAGTTGGTACTTTGGGGGGGTCAAAAGTAACATTTTTCCAATAGTTTTCAAAAGTGCCGTGAAAAACAAAAGAAAAATTAAGGAAAAACAGGAATTTTTACGCAAAATCTGTTTTCGAGAAAATTGATTTTGGTTTTTGGTGTAACTTTAAAACGAATGACTGTAGATACATGAAATTTTCACTGGTTGTTTATATTTCCATTTTCTATATATGATAAAATTTTGAAAATATTTTGACTTGTTTTGAGCTGTTTACGGACAATTTCAGTTTCCAATTTAATTAGTTTTTTTTTCTATGAATGTCAATTAACATTATTTGTTGAGTAAAATACTTGAAATTTAATA
>NC_042495.1:29169295-29171152 GCF_005508785.2 Acyrthosiphon pisum | reverse complement strand
TTTTAAGTTCGAATTTGGACGAAATTACATGTTAAAAAACCTAGAATAACTATTTAGTATATGTGTGATTGTATAATATACTCGTGGGTACTTGAAACTTCTAAAGTAAACTATTATATACCTATGATAGTATCACGGTTTGTTGTTGATGTATAACGCGTTATAAGTACCTACCTAATGGATATTGTGATATTCCTGTGTATATTATACGTCAATTTTTTTTTAATACCATAGATATATATGTATATAAAATGTCTTATACCTAGACTGACATACCGTCTCTGCTAAGAATCTTTTTTCTTATACAGTGATATTATATCATTGAATTCAAATTTAATACTATCCATTATACAGTGACCCATTTGCAAGGCTGGGCATTAACGAGTTAAAAAGTTAAAGTTAAGTTAATAAGTTAATTTTATATTAACATTTTAACTTAACTAGTTAATTTTGGCTTTTCATTAACTTAACTGTTAACTTACTAAATTTCTTTTTTAATTAACGTGAAATTAACGAGTTAATTTTTCATTTCAAGAAGTAAGTTAAGTTTATTTATTTTGTTTTTAATTTTATCATATTTCACTACTTCAGTATATTTAGTTTTCATGTCAAAAAATATTTACCGTGAATTGTTTAAAGTAAAAAATGTATATAATTCGAATTTAACTAATATGGAAACAATGTATAAGATATAAACACTTTAGTCTATAATTTAGTTTTGGGTTGGAAAAAAATTAAGCATGTTAGCATTGTATAAACAACTTAACTTTTTTTAACTTAATAAAAAGTTAACAAAAAATGTGTATTAACTTTTAACTTAACTGAGTTAACTTATAGTTAAATTAACTTTTAACTTTTAACTTTTTGTTATTGGTGCATATTAACAAAACTTAACTGAGTTAAAATAAATCATTTACTTGCCCAGCCTTGCCCACTTGTAACCTACTGTACAGCAGAGTGACATACACTTATCCACCTTTTTAATTACCTATTTATTTCATAAGTTTTGTAAAAAAATTTGAATTATTAATTTCATAAGTTTTGCAAAAAATATTTTTATTATTATTACATTTCGATTTTCTGATCTTTTTGCATATTGTTTTCTTTGTGATCTTTTACTGATAAAATAAAAGTGCGCCAGGACCGACATATATAATATACTAGCTGACCCGGTAAACGTTGTTTTGCCATATGAATAATTTCCTAGTAATTTCTAGTGTAGACAAAAAATAGCTTACTTATTGGAAGTATGTATCTATGTTAGAATGTGTATATTGTATGTATGTAAGAATGTGGTATATGCGTGAAATAAGCATGGAGCGCTGTGAACGATGAGGGAATATAAAAATAACAAAAGGCAAACATTATTTTTAACTTATTATAATTTATTCCGTAAAATTATATATCATTAAATAAACAATTACGACAGTAACACTATTAAACAATATCAATCTCTTAATGCAATAGCGTGAACAATATTTTTTGTTAGTCCATCATTAGCTAACACAAACAAACTGGATGGTTTACCCACTCGAGAGCATGCCACGTATAATTGTCCGTGTGAAAAACATTGTGTTCTCAAATCTAATCCACAAACAGACATCGTTTGACCTTGGGATTTGTTGATAGTCATTGCAAATGCCAATCTAATCGGAAACTGAATACTTTGAATTGAATTGGCACATTAGTAGGTATAATAGGAATCCGTGGTATTTGTATATTTTCACCTCTGAACTTGCCATTTAAAATCCTGGCTTCGATCACGTTTTTCATTTATTTTTGAATGACTAATCGCGTACCGTTGCACAACCGGGGCGGGTTCAAATTACGAAGCATGATAATTGAGATCCAACCTTT
>NC_042495.1:29167787-29168435 GCF_005508785.2 Acyrthosiphon pisum | reverse complement strand
TTTTTAAAAACTACTGGGAATTTAAACTAGATTCATTTTCTCATCGAAAAAGATACTGAAGTTGAAAATCTAAGCATTATATTGTAAGTACTACTACAAAAAAAACACACATCATTGTAAAATCAATACATTCATCGTTCCACTCAGAATCTAAAAACGAAATGTTTAGAAGCAAATAACTTTTATTGTATTTATGTTAGGTATCTAAAATATAGGCATGCTGTTGTTTAGATAATTTTCTACTAGGTATACATGTTAAGAAATTTTGAAGCCACTTATCCAGAAAAATAAAAATTGTCCCGCGCAAAGCAGTTTTTGGTACGTTGTACATTTGTAAGGCGAAGACAACACATGCGAGTGTGAAGTAATTTTATTTTAATTATTTTTAACTAAGTTATCAATAGACAATATATTATAATTAGTTCACTTATAATTAGCATAATGTTTTATAAGTTATAAATTCATAAATCATTAAATCCAATACATATTTCATAATATTTTAATCAGTCCTTACCATTTTTATGATGATAATATGAAACTGTGCTTTCAGAAACGTTTAAAATGTGTGTCCAAATCAAGATTAATGCATACAATAACTTGTTGCTTTTATAAACCATGGTGAGTCAATATTTTTTTTACATTAAATCC
>NC_042495.1:29166367-29167687 GCF_005508785.2 Acyrthosiphon pisum | reverse complement strand
GATCGGCTACTTTCGACGCCGCCGGGCATACAGAATGTTAAATTATTATTATAATTATTATTATACAAGGTGGCACCACCTACGACAGCTGAAACTGTCGGGAGTGGGAGGCCATGCGCGCGTTTCGACCGGTTTTCGTCCGCCGCCCGGTGCGTTCTCATTTGAAAAAGAGTATAATTGTATCTAATTAGTTTCATACTATTTTCGAACCATATTATGATGAATAACATAGCAGGAGAAATATTGTGTTAGGGTTTGCGTACAAACTCCTGTTTTTCCCTAATTTTATATTGTTTTTGCCGTTTTAAAAATTATTAGGAATTTTAAATGATGACCTCCTGCGAATGCACCAACTAGATTCACTTTCCCATCGAACAAAGTACTGTTGAAGAAAATCAAAGCAGTTTTACTGCTCTAAATCGTGATGACAGACACAAAAACTTAAAATTTTAAATTTAAAAAAAAAAAAAACACAGCATTGTAAAATCAACACATTCATCGCTCCACTCAAAATCCAAAAAATGATAACGAAACTTATCGGTGTTTGTTGACTAAACATTATTGAAATGCCGTTTGCTGTTCACTATTATTTTATAATATGACGTATAGTTTTTCTCATATCAAAAACAAAAGTGGCACATCCAAATTTTATATTTTCGTTGACAGTGTTTTTACTGATTAGCAAGGCTGGATAAGGTAATGATTTTTTTTTATTAAGTTAAGTTAAGCTAATATGCACCCATTAAAAAAAGTGAAGAGTTAAAAGTTAATTTAACTATAGGTTTACTCAATTAGCTTAAAAGTTAACACACGTTATTATTATAATAGCTTCAAAACCCATGGCAACCATTTATAAACAAAAATGTCCATCGGAAATCTCAAAATTCCTGTTTGAGCACCTCTCGAGGTTGGTCCTCTCCCTTTTTAAATAAGCCTATCTTCTGAAAAGAGGTATAATCTATATATATGATTCCGTGCACTTCGTCGCCCATTAAAAAATACCGACGATATTTTCATTATATAACGGTTACCATAACAACAATTTTAAACCAATAATTATATTAGTATAATAGCTTTTAAACCCATGGCAACCATTAATAAATAAAAATGTTCATATGAAATATCAAAATCCCTGTTTGAGCACCTCCCGGGGTTAGGTATAATCAGAGGTATAATCTATCTATGTATATAAAAATATCTGATCCCGTTCACTTCGTTGCCCATTAAAATTGCCAACTTTCTATGAATAATATGTCTTACATATCACCATGGCAACTATTTATATGCAAAAAATTCCATCGGAAATTTCAAAATAATATA
>NC_042495.1:29164507-29166267 GCF_005508785.2 Acyrthosiphon pisum | reverse complement strand
ATCCAGCCTTGCTAATCAGTAAAAACACTGTCAACGAAAATATAAAATTTGGATGTGCCACTTTTGTTTTTGATATGAGAAAAACTATACGTCATATTATAAAATAATAGTGAACAGCAAACGGCATTTCAATAATGTTTAGTCAACAAACACCGATAAGTTTCGTTATCATTTTTTGGATTTTGAGCGGAGCGATGAATGTGTTGATTTTACAATGCTGTGTTTTTTTTTTTTAAATTTAAAATTTTAAGTTTTTGTGTCTGTCATCACGATTTAGAGCAGTAAAACTGCTTTGATTTTCTTCAACAGTACTTTGTTCGATGGGAAAGTGAATCTAGTTGGTGCATTCGCAGGAGGTCATCATTTAAAATTCCCAATAATTTTTAAAACGGCAAAAACAATATAAAATTAGGGAAAAACAGGAGTTTGTACGCAAACCCTAACACAATATTTCTCCTGCTATGTTATTCATCATAATATGGTTCGAAAATAGTATGAAACTAATTAGATACAATTAGAACTAGAAACGTAGACACTGGCAGACTAGTTATATTATTGGAATTGGTTTGTAGATTGTTCAGGCACATTAATGTGTCATCATATTATTAAAACATTACACATTTTCACATTATTATCTCATGATTATCGTTGACAATAATTTATTCATTACTGTTCGTTGGTAGACGCTCGTTCTACGTAAATAGTTATATTTTATAAATGTGATTAAAAATGCAATAGAAAAGTGTTAAATATAATATTGTTTTGTATTTATTTCATTAATTCATTTATTTTTTTGCACCCATAATATAACAATATGGAAATAACGAAATTAAAATAAAACTATTTTCTAATGAAAAGAATAACGTGCGATAAACCGTTTTCAACTGTACGTATAGTCACCCTAACTTAACTAAACCTAAGCTATATAATTTTCAGTTAATTTGCTTTAGAATGTGTACATTTATTATAATAAAATATTTACATAATATTTATATTAATATTTGTAGGAAAAAAACGGGTATTGCAGGATATCACTCTGCTGTACAGTAGGATACAAGTGGGTCACTGTAATGGAATATGGTGTTACATTTTAATTCGATGATATCAGTGCTCGAATTGGGGGGGTGCGCAGGGGGACGGAGCTCCTCTACTATTTTAATTTTTTTTTTGTGTACCCCAACTATTTTTTTTTACTTGGACGGGGGACGGACCAAACTAATGTCCAAAATAATTTTTATTAAAATTTGGAGTGGATTTAAATTGTTTTGTCAAAGATAAACCTAATGAATACCTAGGTAGTAATTTTACATTTTTTAATATAAAAATATTTTTCATCCTATTTATGGTTTTGACTAGTAATGTTTAATCTTTTTGACTCGCGATCCACTGTTTTTGTAACAATATTTTCACGACTCGTGTCACCTTTGTAGGCCATAAAAGAAAAAAGACTAAGCTGCTAGTTTTGCGTAATTTTCCGTGCATAAAGTGCCCAAAACATTTCCAAAAAAGTTTCATTAAACATTTGTTGAAGTTTGGAATCACAAGTAAGCTCAATTTATTGATTTTAGTAGACATTTTAACTATCATTATATCTACTGTAAAATATGGTTCTTCAATTCATTCATAACTTATTCGAATCCATAATTTATAATTTTATAATAGACTTATTTTTTTTAAAACAAAAAAGACTTGTCATGACCCATTTTTATAGATTACGCGACCCAAGATTTGGTAGAGACACCGGTTGAATACCACTGGCT
>NC_042495.1:29159094-29164407 GCF_005508785.2 Acyrthosiphon pisum | reverse complement strand
TAATTGGTTGCCATGGTAATATGGATACACACACACACATACATTCATTTTTATATATATAGAAGAAGATATGGTTATTGGTATTTCTCACATCAAAACAAAAGTGCCACACCAAATAATTTTTCTTTGTATTCTTCTTAGGTCAAATATTACATTGAATTATTTTTTTGCTTTAAAACTATAAGATGTGTTTATATTATTGTAACATTCGCGAGAAACAATTATTTATATATCCGTTCTAAGCGCGAAGCTCTGAACGAAATTTTTATTATTATAGTTGTTAGCAAAGCCTCAAATTGGCAATTGCCTATGCTAATTGTGTGTAATATAATATTTGTGAAACAACTATTTTCAGGTACTTATATTATTATTATTATAAGGTTAAGCATTGTCTAAGCTTAAGGGACATCGGTTTTAGTATTTTTTTCTTTTAGTTCACATTGAATTATAATAATGTCTTTAAAATTAAAATTGTTGTTATTGTGCGAACCCATAACAAAATCAATAGCTAGTTTATAAATATTATTAATAGATTTATTATAATTAAAATGATTTTCTATTATTTCTTGTTTAAAATTATTTTCAATGTCTACAGTGGCCACAGGGTTTTCATTTTCTCTATTACTGGTAGACTGTTCCAATAAGCATTGAGCAATTAATGAGGGATTAGTACTAAAAATTTTATTTTGTTTTTCATGCTTTACATGTCTTTTAAATTTTGCTAATGATGAAAAATTATGTGAACAAGGACTTTCACAGCATTCATAAGTACTATAAGAAGTTAATGTATGAAACACTTTAAAATGTAGGTACAACAAGAGAGGAGAGATTTTGGACATTAATTTTACAAATAAAACAAATTATATTCCTTGTAGATAAATATATTATATTTAGTATTTAATATTAAACTTGTATATATACCTTATAATTAGTTTTAAAAGATTGTATTGTGGTATGAAATTGTTTTACTATGTTATTATTTTAATTTGTAAAAAAAATTTAGATAATGAAAAAATTAGTTTTGTGTTTTTAATTTTATAATATAATTTAGACTATTATATTATATATTGAATGTAAACTAAATAAAACAAAATAAAAAAAACATTCTTACAAATTATGTAACTATAACCTGTTTCTAAAAATAAAATAAGGTATTTACCTAATGACTAGTAAGTTGAATCGTTGAAATAATGTATGTTTTATTTTAATTTTAAAACAAATGATTGCCAGTTAAAAAAAACAGCTTGAGCCCTCAAAGATGCGAATTTGCGAGCTGTGAGCGTTGTGACAGATGACAGTGACAAAATATTTTTAATAGGTATTCAGTAATAATAAAATATTACTAATAATTTTCTTTGTGCTTATTAAAGAAAATTTAAAAATGGGAAAATCGTATTAAATTCATTGAAATCCAAGTATAAGACTATTACTTTAGGTATATGTGTTAATATGATTCGTACATTTAGATGGATGTTTCCTAATTTTTCTGAACGGTTACTATTCAAAAACTGGAAAACACGGTATCCCACTCTGTATTATACACAATATAATCACAGTAGCGGGAACCGGCTTTTAAAATACGCAAAATTTTGGACAACGTTCTAAGATTTATAGTATAAAATATTATGTCAGTTTAACAAACGGTTTATTCGTTAAATAATCATTTTAATCAAATTACTGAAAACAAAATTATCATTTTAATTAATCAGATTTATAAAATCAACAAAACGTATATTTGTCTATTTATTAATTCAATAAATTTCTATTAACAAAATATTTTTTTTTATTGCCTT
The DNA here is from genome assembly GCF_005508785.2 of Acyrthosiphon pisum. Lineage (NCBI taxonomy): Eukaryota > Metazoa > Arthropoda > Insecta > Hemiptera > Aphididae > Acyrthosiphon > Acyrthosiphon pisum. The sequence goes on along the minus strand of NC_042495.1, from coordinate 29,162,614 downwards.
GACAATTTATTTTTCTTATTAATAAAAGCGTTTTATTGATGATTTATAAACATAATTTATTAAAATTGATCCTTATTTTTGGTTGAGTGCGGTACACGCGGCTGTGCCACACTAACAATTCGTATTAATAATTTGAATTTACTTCAAAATCAATTTTAGGATAACATTTTAGACCTAGATCTTCAAAGTACTGGACATATTATACTATTAGCAATGCAAAATACAAAGCAACTTCCGGAACTCAGTCGATGTGAACCAGCTAACTACAAGTATAAGAAATCGTCGAATGTGGAGATTTATGATGTGCTACAATCCTTGAGGAAGTATGTAGTAAGTAGTTTTGAGTGCTAGATAAATATTAGTAACACGTTTTTGTTTTTAGAGATGAGATTCTTTGTGATATTAAACTAAAAACAGACGATGGTGGAGTTATATTCGGCCATAAAGTGGTGCTAGCATCGGCTTGTCCATATTTTCTTGCAATGTTCACACATTTTTCAGAAAAAAATCAAGATCAAGTTACTATCAGTCAGTTGGACTCCAGTGCCTTACAGCTCTTAATAGACTTTATTTATTCTGGAGAAATCTTGATCACTGAAAATAATGTACAAGTAATAATAGTTAATGCTTTATTTAATAATAGCTCAAAAGATAATTTAAATTGTTTTTGTTTATTTTTCAAGGATTTGCTACCAGCATCAAATCTTTTACGATTACAAGAAGTCAAAAACGCATGTTGTGACTTTCTACATTCTCAACTATGTCCTACAAATGTTATTGGGATAAATGCGTTAGCTGATTTATATGGCTGTATACAATTGTCAAAAAGTTCAGAATTATATTTTCATCAACACTATTCGTATGAAATATCATTTATTATTATGATTCTATAAGGAAATTTTGTTTATTATTGTTAAAATATGATTCTTAGAGACGTGGTAAAAGAAGAAGAGTTCTTATCCTTGTCTTCGGAACAAATTATCAAGTTGATCGCTAGTGAGGAACTTACAGTTCCATCTGAAGAAAAAGTAAGCAATGTAAAATTAATGATTGTTAGATTTTAGTACCTATGGACCATTATGATTTATGGGTGGATAATTTAAGTAATCTACTTACATTAATATAGTAGGTGTAATTAATTTAAGTAAATTGATTGTTGTAGATATTTGAAAGTGTTATTCGGTGGGTAAAATATGATTTGGCTTCCAGAAAACAAATTTTGCCCAAATTAATGGACCATGTTCGTTTACCATTAACATCGAAAGATTACTTATCAAAAAAAGTTGTTGACGAACCTCTTCTTAATAATTGTTTTAAATGTAAGTTTACTAACTCTAAATTACTTTTTACGGATTAATTTATATATAAAAATGGAGCCAAAAATGTATAACAATTCATCAATTTTGAGAATGGCCGGACTGATTTTCTGACTCAATTTTTTTTAAGATGTTCGATTTTCACGAAAGAAAATTTTAGGAAAAGTAGGAAATCCGGATGTAAAAATACAACAGTGGTGCAACAGTGTATTATACATTAGTTGCTATTGGTAATCGGGCATGGTTCTTGATTTGTATTATTTTTTTTGTCTAGTATGGAACTTTATTATATAAAGAGGAGTTGTTAGTTACCGTTGTTGAAAGTAATCTCTGAAACTACTGAACCGTTTTCGATAATTTTTTTACAAAACCTTCGAATTAGTAGGGACGACCTACGAAAAGAATGTTTTACTCATAGCCAAATGTATTTTATAATTGTTTCAAATATATGGCAATAGCATTGCCGGGTCAGCCATCTTATACCATTATGAAAATCCCGTGTCACAATGTTTGTCCGACAAACAAAACGACAAACTTGGTATAAAATTGCTACTCTAGATTGAAATCATACACTTACGTACAAACAGCACGGGTCCGTGATCTACCGCAGGTAGATTGCCTACCTGATAATATACTAGGTACTGCGAAGCAGAATTTTTACTCCGGGCATCGAAAAAGTTAAAATACGTTTTGAAAGCCATCCACCAAATATTAAATAACGAATTGAACAACGTTTGGGTCTATGGGGTTGGTACATTTAACGAGCAACGAAGTGCACGGGGTCAGCTAGTATTTTATATATTTTTAATTTTTTCAGGTAAAGATTACGTATTTGAAGCATTACGTTTTCATTTACTTAAGTCAGACAAACTTAACACCATTCCACATAGCATACGGACAAAACCTAGGCAGGGTAGTAGTGGTTCAGATAAAGTATGATTCCGTTATATTTTATTTATTTTTTCAAATATATTTATTGAATTAATAATTATAACAGGTAATTTTAGTGGTTGGTGGATTAGGAATTGGGAGCCATATATTAGATAGTACAGAATGGTATAACCCTAAAATCAACCAATGGCAGCCTGGACCAAAAATGATTACACCAAGTTTGTGGGGTGGTCTAGCTGTAGTAAATGATAATTTTGTGTTACATATGGGTGGTAGAATTTCCAAATCAACTTTAAAATCAGTTGATGGGATAGATTTATCTTCAGAATTACCTCATTGGAGACCAACCACCAAAATGTTAGTTAAACGACGACGTTTTGGAGTTGCTGTGATAAATTATTATATATATGCCGTAAGTTATATTGAAATAATACGTATTATGTTATTAGGAATTTCTGTTATAAAGTAGGTATACAATATATCTTGTATTTAAATTCAAGGTTGGCGGCTCTGATGGCAAAAATGTTTTAAATAATTCAGAAGTTTTTGACTGCAGAACTCGAGAATGGCATATGATATCTATTTTTATAATATGTCTACTAGACGATATGGTCATGGGCTTGGAGTACTGAATAATCTTTTATATGCGGTAACATTTTTATTACTTCATGATTTTAAATCTGTTATAGGTACATTTGTTAGAATTATTGTAATTGGAAAAAATAACGTCCCCAGAGGAAAATCATGAAATATATCCCCAAAATAAAATATTTTTATAACTTAAAATTTAAAATTAACTTTTAAGTAATATACTAATTCAAATATTTGTTTAAATGCCAGCTTAGTCCAATGATTTAATAATTACATGGGAAACTGACTTTTTTCATTGACTGACAAACTGTAATATATATTTTAACATTATTAAAACTGTGTTTCTTTTTTTTCAGTTTTATGTATAGCCTACAAATATTCTTGTTAAAAAATAATCTTAATTATATAATTAGTTTAGTATATTGTTTATGTTTGAAAATATTTCTACAAACTATGTAAAAGTAAAATGTATGTCTTGTTTTTAAATTGCTTATAATTGTATATTGAATTTGATATAATATAATAACTATTAATAAATATTGAGTTCATAAATATGTATTCAATCACTGTAATTGAAAAATGCTTTATTGTAATCCGTAGATTTTACAATTAAGGGTTTTTTGATCATCAAGATGTTTTAATTGAATTGTGTATTCTATTTATAGGTAGGAGGATTTTCTTCAAATACATTAAAATCCGTCGAATGTTACCATCCCAGTCTT
>NC_042495.1:29144161-29158994 GCF_005508785.2 Acyrthosiphon pisum | reverse complement strand
AATAAATGGATACCAGTTGCAGACATGTGTTTTCGTCGCTGTGGAGTGGGTGTTGCAGTTTTAGATAATGTACTGTATGCTGTAGGTGGTGGTGATGGACTAAAAGTTCATAGAAGTGTTGAAGCATACAGACCAAGTACGGGAGTTTGGTCTACTATTCCAGACATGTATTTGTGTCGATGTGATGCAGGTATAACTACTCGTTGAATAATTATTTTTTGAATATATTTAATTTAAGTTTAACTTCTCAATTTAGGAGTAGCGGTATTAGATGGTTTATTGTATGTTATCGGTGGTCACGACGGAGCTTCTTATTTGGATTCGTTAGAATATTACAACCCTAACACTTATACCTGGACCATGATCACAGCGTCAATGAATTTTGCACGGTCTAATGCAGGAGTTGGAGTCATTGATATGCCACAATATTTTAAAACTTGTTAGCATTCATTTTTTTTTTTTTTTGATTCATTATATTACTACTTTCTCATATTGTATAATAATATTTTTATTATTTTCCTATTTATTTTATAGTGTTTGAATGTTTTGTGAAAAGATTTTTAGTATCTAAACTATAAATGTATAGCCAATCATAGGCCACCATAATTCGATGGCTAAGAGGCCAAAAGGTTAATCTTATATAAATATTAAGTGGGAAAATGTAACAAGTCCAAACTTGTTACTTTTGTCCAAAATAATTCATTCAATTTTCCACGTATAATGTTTTAGATAATATTGAATATGTTGTTCTATTTATGTAAAAAATGAATATTTCCGAACGTATTTGTAGTATGTAATAATATGTGTGTACAAAGTGGCCATAGCGGATAAAATGGCCATGACTCATTATTCTATTGTACTGAAATAAATAGCTGGTTATATAACGTGGATTGATTGATTTTTATCACATTTATCAATTGATAAACCACTAAGGAATGCCGTTTTCGTTTATAGCTAATACTTCGTGTTTTGAGGGAGTTGATGTAAGATATGTGTAACGAATAAATAATTATATTTTATAAACATAGTAATTAATACACCGAAATTATTTTTTTTTTAAATCTATATAAGTTTATATTTATTATAGAATGGGTTTATGTTTAATTAGTTTAAGATTACTATTTTTTTAAATAATAAATTAAACATAATGAAAAGGGCAAAGTGGCTACTACGGTGACAATTCATCTATAATAGATGACTGCCCCAACGAAAAAGGTCGTATCTCGTTTTTTTTCAATATTGAGTTAGTGCTGCCATCTGTTGAAGAATTTCGCACTGTATCTCCGCCGAAAACGGTCGTATCTTTATTCACTCAAGGAGGTTAGAAATAAAATAATTTAATAATGTACTGAAATCATGATTTCCAACGAAAAGAGCAGTATGTATAGATACGACTATAGCCTATAATCACGGAACCGACGAAGAAGGTCGTATCTATTATTTTAATTTGTAAGTGATAATACTATCAGATTCAATTAATATTATTCATTCATCATTGTTCAACCAGAACATTTTTGAAGTTCACCAACATATTTTATAATATTATATTATAACCCTGCTGTATTAAGACGTATAAACTACTGCGAAAGAATGAATAATTTTAATTATGATGTAAGTACAAAGTATTCATAATAATATTATATTTTATCATTATAAAAAATACCTATCTACCTACTTAATATTATAATAATGTTATTAATTTTTGTAGAGTGATGCTGAATCAATTGGTTCAATTAGTGTTTTATCCTATTACGAGTATGGCCAGATCAGTGATTTTGAGAATATTAGTGAGAAAAGTGACTTTTATGATAGTGATAGGGATCCAGAATATACTCCTAATAATGTAAGTTTAGATTTAAGTATTAGAATAGATATTTGATTTTGTAATTATAATATTATTATTATATTGTTAATATTGTATTGTATAAAACAACAAGACGTAATAATATTGTAAGGTATAATATTATTAATATTATTTAACCTAGTTAATCATTTTTATAAATTTTGTTTTGTTAAAGTATTTCTTAATAATATTATAACAGTATGATAATATTCATTGTTACTGTAAATTTAAGGATGAAGATTTTACATTAGCACAAAATGCTATTAGAATTGATTGTAATGTAGTGAATGAAGAGAGTAATGATGAATTAATTTCTAATTTTGAAGTAAGTTTAAATTTAAGTATTAGATATTTTTAAGCTTGGTATTCATAATGTAAAACAATAACTAAGAGAATAATTACCCAAAATTTGATTACAAAAAAATATTTACTATACATTTTGACTGATCTATAATGTTATAATGTGAGTTAATTTTAAGTTAACGTAGAGGCAAATGAGTTAAGTTAAAGTTAAGTTAGTTAAAATACCGAACTAGTAAGTTAAGTTAATAAGTTAAAATTAACTTAACTTTTAACTTAACTTCTAACTTATTAACTCGTTAATGCCCAGCCTTGATTATTACAATATATTTATTACAATATTTTACAATATTATTAGGAATCTGATGGTTTGGGTACAATTAATAAAAAAAGAAAACGTAATATTACTTCTAAAGAAAAACTTACACGAGTACGTACTAGAAATACAGCTGATTGGAAAGACAATAAAGCAAAACAACTGTTGAACTTAGGGGAAGAGCATACAAACCGAGCAGGAAAATTGATTATTGCAAAAAAAATGGGAGCCCCTTGTAAATGTAGAAATAAATGTTTTGAAAAGATTGATGAGGAAACACGTAAAAGAATATTTGACGAATATTGGAGTTTAGGGGACCATTCTAGGCAATGGGACTTTGTTGCAAGATACGTAGTAATAAGTGATAAAAAAGTATCTACAAACAGCTCATCAACTTCACGTAGACAGTTTTCGAGAAAATACTCTTTACCCATTCAAAATAATGGTATAGAATCAGTGTGTAAAGTCATGTTTTTGAAAACAATTGGTATATCAGAAAAAATTGTAAATAATATGGGTAAAAAATTAGCAATATCTCCAGTACTGATATCTGATCAAAGAGGCACTCATAGAAATCGACCACATGCAATTCCTAGGGAAGTGACTGATTGTATAAAGCAACATATTTCCATGTTCCCAGTTGTTGATTCGCATTACACACGGCAGAATACACAAAAACAGTATTTGGAATCTGACCTTTCCATTGCAAAAATGTATCGTTTTTATCAGGAATGGGTCAAAGAAGAGTCAATTAATGTAATGTCTCAGAATGCCACTCTGAGACAATACACTGATATTTTTAACAATTCATTCAATTTAAGTTTTTTTAAACCAAAGAGAGATTTGTGTGATGAATGTGAGAAATTTAGGCTAGCTAGCCCTGAAGAAAAAGATTTACAAAAAACTATTCATGCTGAACATTTAAAAAATAAGGACATTGCAAGGGATAAAAAAAATTTTGATAAAAACCGAACAGTCAATGAACCTGAGGTATGTGTCGCCGTTTTTGATTTACAAAAAGTGCTTACTACCCCTCAAAGTGAAGCTAGCTCATTTTATTATAAGCGGAAGTTTGCTGTATATAATTTTACAGTATTTGATATAGGCCAGAGATTGGGTTATTGCTACGTATGGAACGAGTCAGAGGCGAAACGAGGGTCCAATGAAATTGCGACATGTTTATTAAAGTTCATTAAGTGTATGGTTGAAAAGGGAGTGAAAGAGTTTTGTTTTTACTCGGATAACTGTGGTGGTCAAAACCGAAATAGGTTTATCTTTGCAATGTGGGAATATGCAGCCTTTACCTTCAAAGTTAAGATCACGCACAGATTTCTAGAAAAGGGACATACCCAAAATGAGGGCGATAGCATGCACGCGTGCATTGAAAATGCCCATAAAGGGAAATTAATTTATGTTCCGTCTCAGTGGGTAACATTGATCAGGTGTGCTAAGGTAACCGGAAAACCATACACAGTATTTGAAGTTTCAAACGAAGAATTTTTGGATTTCAAACCCTTAGTGGACGACAAACAATGTAACTGGAAAACGGCTAGTGATGGTAGTGTCATCAAGTGGGCTAACATCAGAGAACTAACTACAAATTTCGAAAATCCATTTCAATTACAATTAAAATATGATTTATCTGCTATAGAAACGATCAAAATTAATATTACACGTAAAAAAAACCTAAGGGGAAGACATCAGCCTCGCTGTAAGCCTATAAGGGCATATCATCAAAAATTAGCTATTGAAAAACTAAAAATAGTAGATTTACTATCATTATGCTCCATGGGGCTTGTTCCCTCAACCTACCACGACTTCTACAAGTCACTGCAATCAAAATAACACAATATTTCTTTTATTATTATTATTATTTTTATTATTAATATATTTCGTGTATGTTAATTTTGTTAATTTATTAATTATTAATCTGTTATAAAGGTCATAACAGGTGATTACAAGTTGTTTTTTTATTATTATATTTCGAGTAGGTATGACGTTTATTTTTTTTGTTTTTTTTATTAATCTGTTATTAGAAGTAAAAACAGATTTGTGTTCTTAATCATTATAATATTATATTAACCATGTTAAATTTAAAGTTGTTATTCTTTTTTTTTTATTTAAGATGTTATTGTTTTAATTAATATTATGAAAAATATGTTAACTTAATTAAAAGTCAAGTGTTAAATTTATTGAAAAATAAAATATGACTGTATTAATGTTCTGGTATTTTATTTATTTTGAGTCCTACGCTAAACAATAGTAAAGTTATTGTTTATGACGTAAAATAATAATAATAAATTATTATTTAGTTTTGGCAGCCACCGAGGAAAAAGGTAGTAAGTATAGATACTACTTTTTTTTTTTGCTAGTCATCCACGAAAAAGGTCGTAAGTAAAGATACGACTCTTTTTTTTAGGTAGTATCTCATAAAAAACCTTGAAGTTATGTTTTTTTTTTAATAACTAAGTCTTTATGATATTATAGTCTTTTTAAATCTATCAGTGAAAAAATTTTGGAAGTTTATGTTAAAAAATAGAATTAGAATCTAAGTTTGAATGTTTATTTTCTTCATACTGAAAAGTTGGAAAAATCGAGTTACGACCTTTTTTTGTCTGATTGGTCTCAACTGTTTATGTTACTATGAAAGAATGTGTTCATTATGTTTTATTTATTTATTTTTATAAACTTATTAAGTTATATGTATTTCATAAAATTGTTTTGTTACTGAGAAAGTTCTAAGTCTGATTAATTTAAAAATAATAAATGAGAAACTTAAAGATTGAAATAAAATTACTTATTTATAGAAGAAAAGTTGTTGGTAGAATATTAATATTCTTATAATATATTAATAATATTATGAAATATTGAATAGTAAAATTAGAAATTTCAAACCAGCAGTCAAAGTATACTGTATTTTTTTGAAAAATAATAATAGCTTTTTATTAATTATTCGCTTAAAATGGTTATTGGTTTCTGATTACAAATTGTGATTTCTGACATGTTTAAGTACACAAGCTAAAAAAAGTAAAAAAAATAAAAATACGATCCTTCGGACACCTTTCTCTTACATCGATCAGTTGTTAAACGAGTATTCCCATAAGGAAGTATCTGACTGTATTCGAAGTCCGTTATTTCATTAGGTAGTTTAAAGGGTACGTATACGTCTTATTCTTATACTTTATTATATTTTGTATCTTATAAATTATAATATATAAATCTATTGGAATTATTTTACTTGGGTATGTAGTTGTATTCGTGGATACGGGGTTGAGTTTGATGTTCTGTCACTGCCAGTGTTGGGAATTATCTAGATAAACTATATCTAGATAAAATTATTTCTTTAATTAGCTTATCTAGATAAAAAATAATTTAATCATCTAATTATCTCATCTAGATAAATGTAATGGTTATCTGTGGTAATTTGTCTAGATAAATAATATAATAATTATAAGAATATTTTTAAATACTGAAATAGCCAATAATTTACGAGAATCGAGTAGTGATTCCAAATACCAATATTATTATAGTTAAAAAAAGAAATATTACTGAAATATTGTCAGTTTTATTTTGTTATCTTATTTTTATTCAAGTTGCATTAAAAATTAAAATTGTATATGAAAAATTTTAGTTGAAAAATATCATTAGGGATTTATTAATTGATAAATATTACCTTATTAGTAATTACTAATAAATTACATTATTTATAATATAATTTAAAAACAAATTATCTATTTTTTTTATCTTATCTAGATAAAATTTGAATGAATTATCTGTTATCTTATTCAGATGATTTTTTGGTTATCTTTTCCCAACACTGCTCACTGCGGCGTATTTACGTATATAATACGTGTTTTGATTTGTATACATATTTAACACATAGAGATATAAAGATATATTTTTCTCTGAGCTCTTTCTATGATATCGATATTATTCTAATATAATTTAAGTTATAAAGTACTCAAAACGATGCATATATGCTTTAAAGCATCCGTGTCGTATCCGATACTCCTGCCTAGATATTATTAGTCTTTAGAGATTATTACGTTCAACGTCACCATATAAGACCTCTTACGGAAAAATGTGTCAAAACAGAATTCACTTGTTCTTGAAAAATAAGAATATATAATGGATATAAGTCTTGAAGAAACAAATAATAAATTGGATGAATCTCATGATCAATTGGGTGACCTCCTGGGGAGCTTCGCGACACAAATGATAATCTTGATAAAGCTTTACCTGATCGAAGTGTTAATTCAAAAGATAAAGAACTTAACATCAATATAGTTTATTTAAAGATAAATTAATAGATAACGAATACATGTTTTTTAAGAAGACAGGATAAATATATATAAAAATAAAAATAATTTTTATAAGACCAAATTTGAGATAGTTATAGATTCAAAGGAAAATCATAACCCTACAGACCCTACTCGTTTATACTCAGGCTTGATAGTAGGTGTAGAGTTGATCACTGTAACAGATGTCTTAAATTTAAATTTAATGATAAATCATTGCGTACGAAAAACCTGTATTGATTTCTGAATTAAGGCGGTTTGTCCCTGACCAAATACGATTTTAATATGTAATAAATAATAAATGCATATTAATATGTTTCATTGTATCAGCCTACCTACCTACCTCGGTATATAAAACATTTAGGTAAGTTTAGATATACCCGGAGGAGTGTGGGCAATTTTCTATTATTTTTTTTGAGATGTTGTTATGATTCGACAGAAAATTACGTAGACAACATTCAACTTTTCCAAATACTTAATGTCTGTAGATTTACTTAAATGTACAACCCCGTATAGCACACACGTATGCAGGGACAACAACTAAATTAGTGTTTAAGACTTAAACTTATTTATTTATATTGATGTCCACGATTACAAACGTATTTTTTTATTAAATATTCTAGGTTAATATCTAGACGAAGTGAGATATTTAAACGAAGAATAATGATTATAGTTATTTTTTGTAATTAAAAAATATTATAATAAGATAGTATGCTGAGAAACAGCCTTTGCTCAAAATCGTGTTTCGTATACAATGATTATAGTTTCGTTCGATTTTAAGAAGAATCGATATATTGGCCCAATTAATGTTAACTGACCGTGCCACTGTTGATATCTATAACCTATAAGTGTTTGAACACACTCACACTTATTTAGATATAATAATAACCAGCTGTTAGCTAATCACTATTATTTTATATGATAAATGATTTTTCTCACATCGAAACAAAAGTTTTACACACCAAATTATTTCGTGCATTAGTGCACAGTATTCGATTTGAATGCGATGATTGCATTCGATAAAAAACGATTCTGAGCAGAGGATCAGTGTAATAATTAGTAATTATATTTATAAACGGAATTTTTTCATTGGTCGTCTCTTAAGTCTAGTGCAAAAAAACGCCTCGTGAGCGACACATAGGTTACTGTTATATACTAAGAAATTAGTATGTTTAATAAATAATACTTTTAATTTTTTTAGTGATTACTTCAAAATAATTGTATTCTTTTTTATGGTAATTTCTATGGTAAAGCGTGAGAAAAAAAATAGCTTAGCAATAGGGTATTTTGGTGATATTTCCCATGGTGTCAAAAACTATTTAGAAAAATGGCCACTATAAAGTAAAATATATTGATCCAATTTGCAATTATTCAAACAAAATATTCAAAAAGTATAATTATATATTATAATTGAATACAGTTTTTTTTTTTAAAACATCTTAATTTCAAATTTCGACGAAACCTGATTTTTATACGAAGAATAACGACTATACTTATTTCGTTCTAATATAAACACATATTATTCGTGGATATTTGAATCTTATAAAGTATATTGATACATTTTATACACACGATATAAATAAATATATATATATAAGAAAGTAGATGCTCAAAACAGAACAAAATTGTACTAATTATGTATTCCTAGAAACGTAACTAAGAAATATTGCATTGGACATAATGAGAGTTGGAAAAATTAAAGTTAATAAATAACAAGCTCGAAAACTACAAAGGATTTATATAAATTATCTGAGTTCAATTGTTATGATACAGTGTCGCATACTCACATATTATATTAAATTATAATATCATCATAACCACAGAATAATTCATATGCATTGAACTTGATGAAATGTTTAGCCTATTAAATTTAACATTGGTGTATTTAGCTAGATGGAACACTTTCGCGAACGTTATTTTGTGATTTTATAGAATAATTATTTTTTAAAGTTATTTCCCCGTAAATGCTAGTACAATTTTGTGTGAACTAATGTAGGTGTATTTTTACTTTACCGGGCGACATAAATTTTAGAAAATGTGTACTGGGATCCTCATACATTTTTATGATAGAAGTTCAGAATTATTAAATTTTAATATACATAGGCCCGTTTTATTTTCCTATAATCATTTTAGAGTAGTTCAAATGTTGACAAAATTGCAGATGTCGTCAATGTTGCAAATTATAATGATATTAAAAATGTATAAGTGAGGACTTGAAATTTTATAAAAGATTTCTCATAAGTGGTTCATATACTGTAACCAGGGATCGAAACCGGTTTAACCGGTTTTCCAAAAAACCGGTTAAAACCGCGGTTTTCTCATTTCTGAACACCGGAACTGGAACCGGAACCAAAAGCTTTGAAACACCGGTTAAAAAACCGTAACCGAAACCATAGAATTGAAAAACCTCCCTTGTACTGTTCTTGAAAAACGGGTTAAAATTTAAAACTAATGTCGGTTTCTTTGAATTCCATAAAGTTAATTATATTATTTGTAATTCTACTATTTTTATACGAAGAAATTATTATGTTTGGATTTATTGATAAAAAATCCCGATGCAGTTACTGAGTATTACGAAATATTAATATAATATATATTATTACTAAACTTATGATTGAAAATTGAAAATACTAATAATATAGTGTGATGTTATTGTAATATACAATTAAATATTAATGTAATCGAATAATGATCTCAACCATAATATGGCAACATAATATTATGTCGAATGCAAAAGTAGGCATGAGGCACCTAAATTAGGTACAAAATATTCAAGTTAATAACACGAAATTAGTTCTGCTGAACGTTTATTTGTTATATCGTATATTGTACACTAATTATACAAAGTAGCCACATTTCAGGGCTTTAGACTCGGCCCTTATAATAGTTAATAGATAATAAAAATCGAATCTACAGTAATTAGACAGGAAAATAAAATGGAAATTTTTAAAAACCGTTCCAAAAACCAAAACCGAAAATTTTCTAAAACCGTTCTTTAAACCGATAAAATATTTGAAAAACCTTTTTTAAAACCGAAACCAAAACCAAAAAATTTAAAAAACCGGTCTTAAAACCTAAACCAAAACCAGAAAATTTAGAAAACCGTTCTCAAGAACTAAAACCGTAACCGTTAAAATTTGAAACGGTTTCGATCCCTGACTGTAACCAATAAATCTATAAATTATATAGGTTACACAGTCTTTTTTTTTATTAACATATTTTAATTTCAAATTTGGATATCGAAACTAATTTAATGATTTAGTTTATTTTATTTTACTTTAAGAATATTATTATAAGATGAGCTCGTGCCGCAGCAGATATGTCTATAATCCAAGCACACACTAACATTTATTTAAATATAATTATAATCAGCAGTTAGCTATAATCACTATTATTTTATATGATGAATGGTTTTTCTCATATCGAAAATAAAAGTGCCACACCCTACTGTTTCGTCGATGTATTGTTATTAATACGATCTGCTTGTTGTGTGTACAAGTTCTATGATTATATTAAATTATTTTTTAGCTGTAAAAATCCGAGAAGCGTTTATATTATTGTAACGTACTCACAAATTTCAGCGCCATTTCTTGTATTTCCCTTGTAAGCCAGAAGATCCACACAAAAGATTTATTATTATGTTTCGCACAGGTTCCACTAGCCTTTGCTAATTATAGTGTTTATTGAATTGTTTGCGCAACAACTATTATCAAGTACATACCTATATTATCGGTAAAATCAGTTGATCTATTGTTTACGAATGTATATAATATATTATTATTATTTTTATTCAATGTATTGTAAGTAGCGGCCGCTGGCTAGTCCTGGCTAGACCGTACAATTCGTGAGTTATTATTATTTTTTTCTTATTAAACCTATTATAATAATATTGATGTGAAACATATTTTGGCGGTAGTTCCTGACCCCTGCCAGTGAGAGCTATATATGTACACTTTAGATAACACTACAGGCAATTATAACTCTAATATCCGTACAATTTATACATAATTAATCACATTATAACACACACTTGCACATACGTATGATTCATGTTGGCACCCACATAATTAGTGATATTGTGATATCTGAAAGGGTTAAGTATAATATTATTATTATGAAGATAATTTTATTTAAATATTGGTAGTCGCAAAGAATGTACGGAACCCGATAGTATTATTATGCTTTGGTATATCATGATACGAAAACAATATAATTCATTAGAATTTTTAATTGATTTTAGAGCGAATAAATGAAAGCTACATTATGATAATCTAATGAATAATAGTATGAATAAATAATACGCGTTTATATTTAACCGTAAATTGAAAATTTCTCATCAAACGATTTTCTTATTTAGTTGTAATTCTAAAATGAAAGACTGTAAATAAGTACATGCAATTTTCACCAAATATGAATTTTATCATTTTATAATTTATTCAATATATTAACAGTTTAAGATATTTTCAATTTTCAATTAGTTTTAGTCATTTTCTATAAAAATCAATAAAACAATAATTGTGGCTGGGTCAAAAATCTTGAAAATGTGATACAAGTTTCCTTATAAATTGTTACAATAATAGCAAACATTCAAAGAAAAATTCAAAAATGTATGTACCTATATTAACATATTTATTTTTTTAAGAAATTTCAATTTCAAATTTTTAGAAAATTAGATATTTGAACGAAGAAAACATTTTAAAATTTTTTTTTTGTAATAAAAAAATTATTTGTGGGCACAAGAATATTTTAAAGTGTATATTAATTTGTATACATACACAATGACATTTTCTAAAAAAAAAATAGGTAAGTATTCAAAACAAAGCAAAATTCTAGTAATTATGTATTCCTAGAGACGTATAAAAATGTAATAAGCTAAGATATATTTCATTGAACATAATGATAGTCAAAAATCAAGATTCTTAGATAACAAGCTCGTATTGAAAACTACAAAAAAATAAATACAATTTATCCAAGTTCAATTGTTATGCTAAAGTCTCACGTAAATATTATAGTATATCATCTTAACCATAGAATTCATATGCAGCGAACTCGGTGAAATGTTATTGAACTAAAGAAATATTATTAAGTTTAACGTCAGTCGCATTTGTTGGCGAAAACACTTTCGTGTACTACACATGATGTACCTACCTACGTTATTTTGTAATTTTTTTTTAATGTAATTTTACATAATTAAGGTTAATAGAATTTTATGTGATAAATAGTTTACAAGGTTCTTATTTTAAAGCTAAGCATTCATAATTATTTTTGATACAATGTACAATATTAATAGTTTCATATCGCATGATAATATACTTATTGTTTTTGTATTAATTGTATAGTTGTTGGTAGTTGTATTTAAATGTTTTCTTCTTATATTCTATCACGCACATTTTGGATAATTCAATAGTTAAATAATATGTATAAAATATTTAATTTCTTTAATATTTAACAATTTTAAACGAGGTTTCTCGCAAGTGGTGCTCCTTTTGGTATACAGTTATCTATTTCAATATATATTTTAAGTTCAAATTTGGATGACATTTGATCGAAGAATAACAATTTTATTTATTTTGTTGTAACGTTTTAGGCAAAATTATTTCAACCTGTAGTATCTGTAAAATAAATTATTAATTTTGAAATAATGTTTTACAAAACGGTATATTAGGGATAGTACATACTATTAGGTATACACTAAATAGTATACACTGTATAGAATTGCTTGAACGTTAAGTGGAAAATTATTCGTTAGTGTTATCACGAAAATAGTTGTAGTCGTATACAAGTAATTTGATAAACTGTATACTAAATATAGTGAGAGGCTTATTACTATACTCGAAATTAGCTATCTGTTACAATTAAAAATGAAAACTGTATCAAAATATATAAGTATCAAAGTAAATACTTATTATATTTTGTGAAAACACTGATTTTCGCGATTACCCACATTTTTTTCATAAAAATAGTATTCTTACGCCGAGATCGTGGACTAGAGCAAAAACAAATGTTCATTCGTTATTATGTCTACATGAGATCCATCAGGTGACATCCTTAAAACATTATCCTTAAACTACTATATGATTTCTATGGATATTTAAAATTTACGAAATTTTAATGGTTTATTATTTGAAAATTAGATTAAATATCTAAAACTGTGGCCTGATCGATCTCATGTATACAAATTATTAAAAAATTCATATTAGTTTTCAGACTTTTTATCGCGTTATCAGATCCATCGGTACGATTCACTAAAGATCGACACATTTCGGTCGAATCAATTTTCCGTTTACAATTCTCTTAATGTAATAATAATAATACTTGTGGTGGCTTTTCGCCTATATTATTAACGATGATAAAGAATGTCAGTCCTGTAATTATTTTAGTTTGTTATAATAAATTATACATTATAAAATCATTGCATGTTATATAGGCAGTCACATATTTTATCCTTAACCCAGACCTGACTATATATACCATGTATACTATTTTTAATAGCCCAATACACTTTTCTTAGTATCCATTTAATTTAATATTATGTTCAAATATCATAACTCATAAGCATTAATGATTAATCACATAACAACAGATTTATTATACTGTAATATATCGTGTAATTTTATTGTAAATTACTATTAAATATTATTGCCATCGAATATTGATCTCAATCATACGTTGTATGCAAAAGTAGGTAAAAACATATTATGAAAGTTAACAACACGAAATTAGTTCTGGTGAATGTAAATTTGCAATATTGTATGTACTTATACACTAATATTATATATATATTTTAGGGCTTTGGGTTGAGCGCTTAATAGATAGTAAAAATCGGGTCTACAGTTATTAGGTTTTGTGTGAAAAAATTGTATATTATTATTTGCAATTATTTTAGTTAGTTATAATCAACATGTTATAAAATCATTGCATATTATATAGGCAGTCACATATTTTATCCTTAACCCGGACTTGACTTTATATACGATGTATGCTGCAGTAGGAGTACAAGCAAATATCCACTCCAGCCTAAGGTGGTATATTAAATAAGGAAAATACCACGAATTGTGGTCTTGTTACAGTTTTTTCGCATAGGAACCTAAATATATTATATAATATGTCGTTTGTATATTTTGTACCCACCGTCACCACAGCGGTATGAAACGTCATTTTACGTGGTTAGAACTATGCATTTAACATTAGAAGTAAAAAATAAACTTTACTTGTGTTAATAAGCTTCATAGGTGTGTGCTTGGAAGAGTGGGCCAGGCCAATGACACTCATAAAAAATTGGCATAGGTAATTGATGTATATACTTTAACGTATGCATAACATCATCCACTATATAAGTCATCAATATTAAATACAATAATTCACATAAAAAAAAATCAATATTTTTTTGCTAAGCTATAGTAGAGATAATTATTTATAACAGGAAACATCATAAAATAATATGTGAAATACATAATAGATATACCTACCAGCTCTCGGAAGCGTGCCCACGACATAAATTCAGGACAGGCTTGGTTATAAGAAACATTTGTACGTTACACACGTTTTAGATTCTGAGTGGAACGATGAATGTATTGATTTTACAATGATGTGTGTTTTTTTATTTTTTATTTATTTTTGTGTCTGTCATCACCTTTTAGGACAGTAAAAGTGCTTGGATTTTCTTCAACAGCAAAAGAAAAATTAAGGAAAAACAGGAATTTTTACGCAAAATCTGTTTTCGAGAAAATTGATTTTGGTTTTTAGTGTAACATTAAAACGAATTGTAGGTACATGAAATTTTCTCTGGTTGTTTATATTTCCATTTTCTAAACATGATAACATTTTCAAAATATTTTGATTTGTTTTGAGCGGTTTACGGACAATTTCAGTTTCCAATTTAATTAGTTTTTTTTTCTATGAATGTCAATAAAACTTTATTTGTTGAGTAAAAATACTTGAAAATTTAATACAACGCTCCTACTATATTGTTACAATGATATTTGAAAAATATTAGAAATCCTTAGTCACAGTTTTTTTTTTATTAGCATTTAAAGTTCAAAAATTGACAAAATATGTAAAAATCACGAAAATTAG
>NC_042495.1:29136617-29144111 GCF_005508785.2 Acyrthosiphon pisum | reverse complement strand
GTATTATTACATTAATAATAAGAGCTCGTATATTCTCACCTTGGCTACCTACGTTATTATGTTCTTTATATTTGTATTATTTGAAAGGAACGGATACTATCCGTTACAATATTATACAGCATATTGATCGTAGGTACCTATTATATTCAAAATATATTTATACTTTAAGTTAACGTGTTGGTTATAACTTTACTACATTACTATACCTATAAAGTATATAGCGATCTCTTAAACGTAATATGTATATAATATAATGCATGGATGAAATAAACAGTATTGTAAGTTGTAACCTGCAAAACTGTATAACACTATATAACTATAGTACCTATTACCCGTATCACAAATATATTTGTAATAAGAATTCCAACAAAATGCCTGTTGCAGGATTCTGCAACTACAGTGGAGTGCTAGCCTGTTGCAGTACAGTGGACCTTTAAATAATTAGTTGACTCATATAGGTACTACCTACTTTTTAAAATTATTCAATAATAAAATCAGAAAATTTGTTCCTACAGGAAGAATTATTTATAAATCATGCAGACGAAAACATACGTTGATGCTAAGAGTTGAATCGAATAACATGTTGTTTAACAATGTGATAATTATTAAGTAGTTAAACAGTGTATTGGTATACTAAAATTTTTATTTAATATCAAATACGATTGCGGATTGAATACATCCTATACCGACATACCAGCTATACCAGCTATACGTAACTAACCTCAGTGCCTCAGTACATTACTAGTCGTAGAAAAATAAATGTTTCTAAGTATCTAGTATCAAGTATCTTTGGATACAATTTGTTTATGAAATGAGTAAACTTCTGGTGGTGTAGACAAATATTTTAATTTCGAGCCCACCAATGCTTCAATTTCCTTTGGAAATTCCCGCCGGAAAATTGTTTACCTAACCTAACCTAACCTTTTTTAGTGTCCTAGTCGTATCTAATAATTAGTAGGTATAAATAAATTACCCTTGTTCGACAATTATTATAATTTTATAGATAGGTATTTGTTTGATAAACAAGTATGCAATTTTTAAAATACAAACTATAGGTATACAAGTTTGTAAGATTTTATAATATAAATGTGTACCACCACATTCGAAATTAAAAAAATCCTAGACAGCATTTCGATGATGATTATATTTACAAAATATTTTCTCGTCATAAACAAGGAAATATTCTAACTAATTTATTTTAAAAATATTTTTTCATAATTTCACATGATATATTTTAAGTAATCTATTTTAGAAATATTTTCTCATTGTTTCAACGGAAATATGTATCATAATTTATTTTAGAAATATTTTTTAAGTATTTTCAATTATTTTTGGGGGAGGGGGTCCAATAATTACGACATAATATATAGGTATACTGCCATGTAGTTTGCGTATATGCATTATACTAATATAGTATAATATACTTATTGCTCGACTTGGGGGTGGTCGTAGCTGACTAATAATTGTTCAGAAATATTTTAGCGTACACCTACTATTATTTTTAAGGGGAACGCACTGGATGCTCTTTCATTCTGAATTTTTTATCAAAATGCACGAGATACCATCATAATTTGTCTTATTTCATAACCACGGATCAATAAATTACCTATGTATTATAATATTAACTAGTTATTATTAAGCTATTAATTTATTAATTTATACTACAATTTGTCCCATATAATAGTCCCGTATCAGCCTTTTTGTATCTCCATAGAAAATCAATATAATATATTATAATATATATAAAAAATATGATCAACAAAATGTATATCTTGAAAAATTTAAAAACTTATATTAATTAGGTACCTAAAGAAATCTCGGAAATGTTGGAATTTTTGAAAAAAAAAATCGAATACTACTGTAAAAAAATCCCATATTTAAATTAATTTAATACATATTTTTTTTAACGGTTTTAAAAAATATTTATTAAAGTAATTTAATAAAAACCGACCAAATTAGAGCAAATTACTATTTAGAATTTCTTAGAATAGTATACGAATCGCATGCTTTAATGAAAAGTTGGAACGCTGATTTTTTTTATGATAACTTGTAAATATCTAATTATTCGTGAAAGAGTATAGGTCAGCATTGCGGTGGTGGAAGTTTGTTTTCATACTATAAATAATAGGTACATACAATCCATGCACGATAAGTTTTCGAGAGTTCAACCGCATCCGTTAGCTAATACCTATTATATTAAACTGTATTTCATATAAGTATTTTGCTTACCGGGAAAAACCATGTCCGCGCGTGCCTACATAAATCGGGGTCTGCAAATAATAAACATGTTACAATTTTTAGTTTTCCATTTTTAGGTTGAGGGTTCTAGGGGGGGGGGTCCAGTTACCTGGTGTAAATATCTTACTTAGATCATATAAAACAGATGGAGTCATAGCCTATTTCGCCTATGTAAACAATTTTAAGCACATATTATACGAGTCGCTGGTTGAGATGCGTTATCTGCGCATAAGCCAGAATACTTGTTACATATTTATCACTTGTATCACTTGTTATGACTCATGAATTCCCAGGGAGAATGCGGCGTTATTAGCATAAATATGTGACGAGTATACCCACGATTAAAGATATATCTTTAATCGTGAGTATACCCGAGCAAGCACAATGTGCGGATAGCAAATTTACTCTCAACCAGTTACTCGTCGCTTATATATGGTGCTTCAAATATCAGTACATGGCTCCATCCATAGCTAATATATGATCTAAGAAATCATACTATATTTTAATTTATAGCCACCATGCCAGGCACTGCCAGTGAGACTTGTTGTGATTATACATTATACCAATAAGGTGGATATATATATATCCAACTTGCATTATACAATATTATGCGAATAGTATATTATCACAGAATAGAATTTGGCGATTGAAATTAATAAGATGTGACGGGGACGCTGTGTATCATTAATATGTTATTTTACATGTTCCCCGTTACATATCCACCCCCCGCCGGCCTGATAATTGATAAGCTTTCAATCGCCAACCCGGTCATAGAAGATATCTTCTAAGACCGTGATCGCCAATAATAGTAATCAAATATCAGGTAGGCAGCCCTCATCCACCCGCGGTTGACTGAGGACACCGCGAGCCGTGTAAGGTGTATTTACTATGGGATTTGTATATAATTATTTAACTCTAAAGTTTTAAAGTTATACCCATAGACCTATTAAGTATTAACTAATTAGTTATACTTGCTAGCAAAAAAATACAGGGAGTTATTGATATATAATACAGGGAATTTATGAAAAATTCGTTGGTAATCCTGTTTTGGTTGTTGGCGTGTTGTCTCCGGAACGGAACGTTCCGTACTTATAGTTAGTGGTGGGAAACTATCGATAGCACTATCGATACTATCGATAGTTTAAGCTATCGTCTACAATCGATATTTAATTTTTGGACTATCGATAGTAAACGATAGTCCTTATCATAGTTCAGTTATCATGGTTTTAACGATATTTTTTTTTCGGAAATATCTAAAAATAGTAAGTTATATAATATTTTGTATTTTGTTTGGTATGAAAATAAAACAGTAAACAATAATCAAGGAAAAAAGTAAAAACCATTTAGGATGTCAGTCTCAGTCTCAGTGATCAGTTGTGAACGTCGTGAACTCGTTAAAGTGAATCGTGATACTTACCTAGTAGTTTTGAATTGTGTTTTGTGTAATCGCGTCGAATATTTTTTGAATATGTCTCGTCGACATATTTCTAACGTTTGGTTACATTTTACGAAAAACAAGGAAAGAAGTATAGCGGAATGTAACAAATGTAAAAAAGAATATAGACAAGCGGCAATACTAGCAATTTGAGGGATCACCTCAAGAGATTTCACCCTGAATTAGAGTCGACTGAACCGAGTGAAGATGACATACACGATGCAAGTACTTCTTCTGGAACAATTAAGTCGTTTTTCAAAAAGCAAACTGTATATGACCGCAATAGTCACAGAAAACTCGAGTTGGATAAAGCCCTTGTATTTATGGTTTGTAAAGATTTTCAACCATTTTCGATTGTAGATGATGTTGGTTTTAAAAATTTTACTAAACTGCTAGACCCTAGGTATGATTTACCATCTAGAAAAACACTAACAGATGTAATTTTAAAGAGACAATATGAAGAAAGTAAAATAAAACTATTAGCAATATTTGAAGGAGTATTATATATCAGTTTAACATGTGATCTGTGGACATCTAGATCAAATGAGGGATATTTAACTGTTACATCTCATTTTATTGATACAGATTTTAATATGCGTTGTGCAGTTTTATCAACAAATTTAATGAAAGGTAGCCACACTGCAAAAAATATTGCAGAAGAAATTCAAATAATTTGTAATACCTGGAAAATAAGAGAAAAAATTGTATCTATTGTCACAGATAATGCATCATCTATGATAAAAGCATGTGAAATTTTAAAAGTTCGACATACTCCGTGTTTTGCGCATACTTTAAATTTAGTTCTTGAAGATGCATTAAGTCATAAAGATATTCAAACAGTCGTCAAAAAATGCAAAGATATTGTAACATATTTTAAATGTAGTAACATAGCAACACAAAAGTTACTTGATGAACAAGAAAAAATAAATAAAAAGCCTCTTAAACTTGTACAATCATGTCCAACCAGGTGGAACAGCACCATTATGTTGATTTTTAAACCAAAAAGAAAGTAACTATTTTATAATTTTTATATTTTAAATCATTTTTTTTTTTTTTTTGTTGAATGTATATACTGTTGTGTTTATTAAGTATAATTATTATTAAATACATTTTCACTCATTTATTAGTATATTACTTGAATATAATGTTAAATTTTGAACTTGTACTACCTATTATCTTTTAAATGAAATAATATGTTTTGACAGGTTGTAATTGAGTTAAATAAACAGTTTAAAATGTTTAAATGTTGTAGAATACCATAGATATTTCTTGTATTTTGTACTATGCAGCAAAGTATACCTTCATATTTCTACATTCAATAATTATTGTTTTATTTTCAATGGTAAACAAATGTACGTTGCCCAATTTTATTTTTAAAATTAATATAATAATATTATTTCATTAAAAAATTAACTATCGATAACTATCGATAACTATCGATGGTACAACCCTGTAGTATCGAAAAATATCGATGGTGTTAACTATCGATAAATTCCCACCCCTACTTATAGTTCCGCTCTGTGCCGCACGCCCGCACGCGAAATTTTAAAACATGCTACGCCGGCTCATTTAACCATTGATCTGCGCATGCGTGTGGACTTTGCGTGTGATTTTCAAGTCATGTATCGGCTATCGTGTATGCGCATTGCGCATGTGTAAGATTATAATAATTTATATTTGATAATAGTATGATTTGATTATATTAGGTAGGTTAGGTTAGGTTAATCTGTGCTAATACTAATTAATAATTATTAATTTCTTTACAATGTTAAAAACTTTAATTTTGTTGCCTTTAACTTACAGACTACTCAATAAAATAAAAATAAAAATACGTGTAATAAGTGTGTTCACAATTAAGTACCTACTCTTTACTTTACTAAAGTATCTAGTACATAATATTTAGATGTCAAACTATTAATTTAAAAAAAAAATAAACTTAATTCGATCGATATTACAAATGTTGATTAGCTGTTTAATTTATTATTACTTCGAGCTATGTGTTGAGCCTAATGCTTTATTTATTTCTACACAGCGTGTTAAGGAATGTGGAGTTTTATATTTCCTTTGAGGTAATCTACTTGAACTTATTTTATTTGTGTAACCGTGTTCTTGTACTCTTCTCCATTTCGGAGTTCTTCCTGCTGTCAAATTGTTTCTTCCTCCTATTTGTGTTGTTCGTCTAGCCCTTGCAATGGGCTGAGTTCCAATTCTTTTATTACCTATTAATTTTGAATTTTTGAATTTAGGGTTTAACCCAGAGTACTTTCCAAAAGTCTCCATAGCTGAACAAAGTCCTGCGTGTGTTTTTACAAAACTTATTATTGCTGGTAGAAAGTATGATTTGTCTGAATCAAAAGCACGTTTCATTTTATCAACACACCCATCAAACTGTTTTATTGCTGCTTCAAAATCATTGCAACTACTTAAATCTTGGCAAATACCTTCCGGACTAATATTAGGATCATCTGATTTGCAGTTGTCATTAGTTTCCTCAATGGCAATTTGTACATCATCTTTAGATAGGCTTTGTGTGTCTTGGTTTTTATTTGGCAATTCACTGTAATCATTCACAGAACCATACCACCCCTCTTTAATATCAGAACATCCTGTTGCTATAATATGTAGCCTTTTCCTAGATTCTTCTGTTGTTGATAAGCAAATACCAAGATCAAAATTACTATCTTTTGCAATAAAAATTAAATGCTTGCATGGATATCCTGTATCACCCTTTGGACAAGAGCATATTCTCACATCCAAATCTACATAGTATTGTGTATTACAGCTAATATTATGTATTTCAAAAATATTTCTATATCCGTCTAGTTTTTTATATTTTAAATATTTTTTCTGCGCATCAGTAAGAATGTATTTTTTTTTTCAAGTATTGTGCTGGTCTATTAGCTGCAACATCTATGATCTTCATTTCGTAAAACGCATCTAATTCATTTACTATAAAAAAAAATAATTGAACAGGGGAATAGGCTTTCATTCTGTCAAGTATTACATTTTTTATAATTTTCATGCCAGCTTCACTGATGTTATTGGTGTTTTATCCTCGTGTTATTAGTCCTTTTCGGTAACAAAGTGCCCACTCTTCTTTTCTTTGGTACAAATTTGTGATGTAAGACTCAAATTTCAAATACTTTTTTATCAATGGTTCATGCAGAATATTATTAAATGTTAATTCTAATTGATCTTTACTCTTTGAATATAGCATGTCTTTAACTTTTGAGTACAAAACTTGACGATGACACAAAGGCACACCATGGCTAGAATTCCAGAGGTACCTCCAGGTTGCCTGTAAGACATGAAAAATACACAAAAGAAGAGTTGACTTGAAGAAGAGTGGTTGTGTCATTCTGCAATCTACTGATCTAAAACTAAAATTAAATTTGAATTACTGTTTTATTATGGTAGTTTTTAATAATTGGGTGAGTATTTTGCTAGACCTGTATAATTCATTTGAGACTTCCACATAGACATATATACCCAAGTATGACGTCTCGTAGCCTTGACATGTTTACTGGGAATCATGTCTGAAAATAACGCATTCTTGTCAATTGAAAAGAGTCTACAAATATACATACATAAAATAAT
This sequence comes from Acyrthosiphon pisum, assembly GCF_005508785.2. Lineage (NCBI taxonomy): Eukaryota > Metazoa > Arthropoda > Insecta > Hemiptera > Aphididae > Acyrthosiphon > Acyrthosiphon pisum. Next base: position 29,136,841 of record NC_042495.1, on the reverse strand, counting down.
TCAATAAATCACCAACATTCACTAAAAAAAAATAATCAATAAGTAAATTATCACATAAATGTTAATGAAAGGTAATGATTCTTTATAATTTAGGTTTAAAAAGCTCTTTGTTTCCAACGCAATTACTCGACTTTCTTCAGAAAACCTTTTTTTTAAATGGTTTATTATAGATTCAATTATAGGATAACATAAATGACTGCACCAATGATTCTTGCATGTCTGTT
>NC_042495.1:29134878-29136546 GCF_005508785.2 Acyrthosiphon pisum | reverse complement strand
TACTAACCAATATTAGGAATTTCAACAGAATATTATATTTTACTGAAAATTCTGAACCGTGGCTCCAAATAGTAGAAAAATGTGTGAAGTTCCTCATGTTTTCAAAATTCTGAATAACTCCATTAACTGTATTATTGACGTTAACCAATGATGTGTCTTTTTGTTGAAGTTTTTTATTAATTATATGGTTTGTAACATCCCCTAAACATAGTCATAATACACAGCTTCGATGTCCTATGGTAACACGTAAATAGTTAGATGATGTCACCGCTGTACATAAAACCTTGGGGGAGCAATACTATAAACGTTAGCAACAGTCTCGGCGTCTGCCAACGGCCGGATGACAAACCCGAAAAAATTTTTTCCTTTCGACTTCACGGATTTCCACGGAGGCAATCCATCTAGGACCACAGTTGGAGGACTGATCACCTTTCCAACGACTCCGAGGGTTAGAACTTACGTTGCGACCGTCTAGTGCAGGAGAGCAGTATACAGGGAGATGGCAGAGCAAGCGGCCGGTGCATTCAGCGTTGTGTGAGTTGTAATATTTCTATTAGTGCGTAAGGAAAAATTGTAAGCTTGTCACGTCTCCTTTGGACTTAGTAGTCCATCGTAAAAAATTATATTTAAGAAATTAACAGGAAGTTTTCGTTTAAGTATAATATTTAAATTTTATAGTGTAACGTCACGGAATTTTCAGCCTTATAAATCATAATAACATTCCCCGAACACACCTATTGCTAACGTTGTTGACAAGTCAACGCACCTTTATTCCTATAACCATTAGTAATAAAACGTAGATATCGCGCGCTAATGCACAAATGACTGCAGTGTTATGTAATAAATGTTCCCCGTTCCCCCCTTCATCATGCAGTGAAAGTCGTCGACGTGCCGCGGTTGGGGGGCTACAATAGTCCGGAAAGTAAAAATACGGAAAGTACAATCCCGGAATTTAATATCCCGGACCGTAATATTCCGGAATGTAAAATCCCGGACCGTTATTTACCGGAAGGTAAAATTCCGGAACGTATTACCCCGGAACGTAATATTACGGAATTTAAAACCCCGGAAAGTAATATTATGGAATTTAAAAGCCCGTAACGGTAAAAGTCCGGAAACTAAATAATCCGGAATGTAAAATCCCGGACCGTTATTTACCGGAAGGTAAAATTCCGGAACGTAATACCCCGGAACGTAATATTACGGAATTTAAAACCCCGGAAAGTAATATTATGGAATTTAAAAGCCCGTAACGGTAAAAGTCCGGAAACTAAATAATCCGGAATGTAAAACTACGGAACATAAGAATCCGGAGTGTAAAATCATGGATCGTAATATTCCGGAATGTAAAACCACGGAACGTAATATTCCGGAATGTAAATATCCGGAATTTAGTATGATTCAATGGTGCCCAACATTTTCGGATATTGGACGTGTATAATTAAGAATATGGTGTACCTACCGTGTACTTACTTTAAAGTTTAAAACTAAAACTTTGAAAATAATTTAATATGAAATAAGGTTGGAAATACATTACAGGATCATACTGCAGTGGCGCACAGAGGTATTTTGAGAGCAAATACAGTTAAAAAGTTACCACCTACCCACTTTTTTTTTAATTTAAAAAAATATCCTCACGGAAATAAATCATTATAAACTATAATGTAT
>NC_042495.1:29131191-29134778 GCF_005508785.2 Acyrthosiphon pisum | reverse complement strand
AAAAGTATAATATTATAAATTTATAAGCTCCCCAGTGACACCAGTTATTTACACCCACCACCCTCGAGAGTACACGCAGTTACAGTATTTTGTAACCTTTCTGGGTGTCCCTGCCTAAGATGCACAAGGGTTAAAGTAGGAGAATAGTCTACTACCTCTGACGGCAGTTAAAAAGCGTCCCCTTTAACTATGCCGGGTTAAAAATGGGATGAGTATGCTTCCGCAGTCACTGTACATAGTTGATAGTGGTTTAAGTTTAACTTATAAATATTAGAGTGTAAAAATAAAAGTTAAATACAACTTTATAAATACATATGCATCTTAAAATATTCAACCAGTACTCAGATTACCTCACCTAACTTCATACGTAGTAACATATTGTGATTAATTATTCAGTAGGTACCCAATGTAGTAAACTTCAGGTCCGGACCAACCCCCCCTTAAACACACACATGCCACACCATGGTAATTTAAATTTATTCAAATAAAGATTTTCTATTTTTTTGAATTCGTTTAATTAATTTTGTCATCCGAACACAAATTCTATAAATGTCGATAAAAACATTATCCTCAGTAATAATCAACTTGAAAATATAACACGAGATTCCTCTTAAGTTTTACTTAACGCAATTAAATGAAATATCAAAAATATTTACCTTCCTAGTCACAATATTTAATATAATTTATAAGCAATTAAATTAAAAATTTACAAAATTCGTCATATTCATGAAAATTTGAGAAATATTTGTTGTAAAAGAGACATTCCATTTTTAAAATTCATGCCTAAGATTTGAAAACGCAACACAAGGTTCCTCATAAGTTTTATTTTTCCAATTTCTATTCAACCCACCGTATTACTTAGTAAAAGTAAAATAATTTACTTTGATAGATAACCAAATCTGTTTCTGTTATAATATTTATGTTAGGAGACCCCCTCTCACCCCAAGATTGCTTAAAGAGAGAGGGTAATCAACTCTTATAGTATATACTGTAAGTTTAAATTGTTATATATTATTATTTATTAGCTTTGTTGAGTTGAAATAAAAAAATTAAATAGGCCAGAGCAACATAAATATATCATACAATTAGTATTATTAGTATTTATTATATAGCAAACACACCATCTTCGCTCAGAATTGCTTTTCGTTTGCAATGATTTATCATTGAATTCAAATTTATCAAATAGGTGATAGGTAGGTAACCAATGGTACCGTACATTACAGAGACTTTCTACATTATAAGGTAAACTCGTATAGGTACGTACAACTGTACAGGCGTTGCCTACTGTTTGTCTTTTTAAGTATCTTAGAAATGAAGTGAGCAAGTGGGTACCGTTCAACTGTACAGTAGGTGTTTTGAGGGGTCACTGTAATGGATAGATATGTTAAATTTGATTTCAATGATAATATGATATATAATGATTGAATATAAGAAACGATTCTGTGCGAAGACAGACGACAGTTAATATGCAGCCTTTAATAAATTACAAACCATATTTTATGATATTATTGCTAATGTAATTTATTTTACATTAGCAAAACAGTAGGATAAATTAAACTTAAAAAATCAATAAAGTTTATAGCATGCAAAAATATCAATATAATATAATGAATATTTGTTATTATATTTGAAATTATTATGGTCTTACAATTATTTATAATTTCGTACATTTTAAAGTTTCTTTTATTTGTATTTACAGATTCAACACATTACAAAAAAAAAAACAAACAGACTACTGTTGAACCACATGAATCATTTGTACAAGAAGCAATTTTAGAGGATGACAGCCAATAATAATCATTTATTTTATTTTATTCATTCAGATAGTTAATAATATAGAGAGAACAATTTGATTTTACTATTTGTTAATTATATAATTCTTTCCATTCATTATAATAAGATTAGTATTTCTAATTTTATTTTATTTATTTTTTGTCATTGGGAGCATTTGTGCCTATTGACCACAAAAACTACATTCTTTCATCTACCATTATAAGCAAATTGTACTATATACTATACATTTATGTATGTAGTAAATGTGTAAATATTTTTAAAAAATGAACTATTTACAACCTATTTATTTATTAACCTATTTACTAGAGTTATGTTTGAAGCAAAATAATATTGGAATTGTATATGAACAATGAACTTAAAAAAAATGAAAAATAATATTAAAAAATTGAATATAATAATAATAATAAATATAAAAAAAATGATATAATTAAAAATGTTTATGTTTTATGTGATTCCCAAAATTCTGCTATATCTTTTGAAATGGTTTCAAACGGATCACTATTATTCAGTTTTGATCGCCACATAAATTCTGCCAAGTACGAGTCTAAAAAATTTCTATCCGTCCCTCTACGTTTTTTGTTGCCCCATTTGGCCGAACCCCACATTCTTTCAACATTTTGTGTGTGGGTTCCTGAGTTAGGGTCCACGAAATTATATTTATGATTGACTTGATTATGTTGAAAACCATGTTGTTGCAAATTAGCATAAGCTTTCCAACTGTCAGAAAAAATTATAGAACCATGTCTAATATATCGGTTAATAATAGGTATCAATGTAATTTCTGATCTATTTGGCACACTAACTATGAAACATTCCTTGGTTTCACGGCATATACCACCAAACACCCATTGTTGAGGTAATATACGCCCTGCATTATTTTTCCGGCTTACGAAAAGACTTTCATCTATTTCAACTATTAAGTTTGGACCACCTACTTGATTGTTATTGTTGCTTTCCATGCGCCAAACACAAACTTCTCGTAAGTAGTTGTTCCAATCGACTACCGCATTTTTTCCAATACCCAATTCACGTTTGCAATATGTCACTGAAGTAAGTTCATGAGCCCAAGAGTATATAAAATACACAATACTATTTATCGGCAATCTCGAACCGTTCAGCCAATTATTTACCCTGATACCTTTCTCTTTACGACAATCCCTTCGTTGACATCGCCACCTCGAACCTTTCAAAAACATTTCGTGGCCATTATCACATGTATTGGTCATTTAAATTATATTTTTGGACTGGAGAAATTGAATTCCGGCATTTATATCGGGCACTTGTGTTAACAAATCTTTAAAATTCATGATGATGTCTGAAATGCGAACGAATACGTACTGTGATGTTTGATCGGTATAATATCAGTTTATTATATTATTATATTATTGATTATTTGTGATGTACACCTATGGTAGGCTCCTAATAGTTATGGTACGTATTTTCCGTCTCATTATTTTATATTTATTATATTATCGCGGGGCGATAACAAACCTGAGTGGCGGGGCTAAAAATAGTGATCCGTTTGAAACCATTTTTAAAGATATTATTATTATATATGAATGGCGGGGGGATAACAAACCTGAGTGGCGGGGCTATAAAGTTTTCACTCGCCGTGGCGGGGCTATTACAAACCAGTACCAAAATGAATAGTACTTCAAATGTGATTAAAATGTCGAAAAAATGTAATTTATATCATAAAATAATATTAAAAAACAAAATTTTAATATTAATCTTTTGTATTATAAACGTTTTTCAAATATTATTTTTAAAATGAAAAGTTGGCCATTAAGACA
>NC_042495.1:29129706-29131091 GCF_005508785.2 Acyrthosiphon pisum | reverse complement strand
CATAGGCACCATTTTTTTTTTTATAAGCATTTAAAGATCGAATTTTGATAAAATTTATGAAATTTTAATTTGAAAAATTATTTTGTAGTTAAAAATTTATAAAATGTTCAACTTTTGTATCTAAGAATTGAAAATTTAAAACAAGATTCCACGTAAGTAATTAATTCTGTTACCAAAAAATCTAAAAAATACATTTACACAGTTTATTTTTATATTCATTTTAAGTACAAATTTGGATGAAATTACATATTAAAAACCTAGAATAACTATTTTAGTTATTTTGTTGTGATTTTATATTATTCTTGGGTATACTTGAAACTTCTAATGTATACTATTATATATCTATGATAGTATCACGGTTTGTTGTTAATGTATAACGCGTTAAAAGTACCTAATAGATATTATGATATGATTAATTTGGAATTTATTATAGGTACCTACCTATTATAAGTCAATTTTTTTTTAATACTATAGACTATAATATAATATTATGTCTTATACCTAGACTGACAATCCGTCTCCGCTCAGAATCGTTTTTCTTATACAATGATATTATATCATTGAATTCAAATTTAATACCATCCATTATACAGTGACCCACTTGTAACCTACTGTACAGCAGAGCGAAATCCACTTACCCACCTTTTTTAATTTAACTATTCATTTTTTTTTATTAATTTTCTTTTATATTTCATAAGAATCTAAAAAACCTATGTAAAAGAAAAAACCAGTTGAGTAAACAATTGAAAATTAACAAAAAAAGCCTAGTTAAATTTAAAAAATATCTTAATAGAATAAGAAATCTAAAAAGGATAAAAAACAAGTGAATTAAAATTTATATTTAATAAAAAATAAAAAAAAGCCCAGTTAAATAAAAAATAAATTAGGGAGGAGTGACTTACAAATTTTAATCACATAGTGGGATAAAAAATTTAAAAATAATAAAAAAGCTGCTAAATAAAAAATTGATATTTTATAAGAAATCTAATATTAAAAAAAGGATCTAAGTTAAATTAAAAAAAATATAAAATCAATATATAAAAATAATAATAAAATATTAATATAAGCATTTTTATCTTATTAAGACATTTTTAAAATTTAACTGGGCTTTTTTTTTAATTTTTAATTTTTAATTAAATATAAATTTTAATTCAGCTGTCTTTTTTATCCTTTTTAGATTTTTTATTCAACTGATTTTATATTTTATATAGGTTTTTTAGATTCTTACGGAATATTAAAAGAAAATCAATAAAAAAAGCATAGTTAAATTTAAAAAAAATACCTAAGTAGGTAAAGAATTTTATATTAATATTATATTATTTATTTACATATTGATTATATATTTTTTAATTTACCAACTCTTTTTATAAATATTCGATTTTTTA
>NC_042495.1:29128662-29129606 GCF_005508785.2 Acyrthosiphon pisum | reverse complement strand
GACTTCAGACTGATACTTATGAGCTCAAACTGAATATCTATGTTGAATTTCAAGAAAATCTGAGTAGTAGTTTTCAAGAAACTGCGTTATTTGAGAAATGGCCACTTTTTTTTATTATATAGATTAATTGTATATATTGTAATCATATTCTGTGTAATAACTTATAAATTGAATATATTATAATCATATTCTGTGTAATAACTTATAAATTGTATAATGTAATAACGTAATAATCTAATAATCTATATATAATAATGTACTTACTTAATAGCAATATAATAATTATGAAATGGACTTTATTTTAATATAAAAATCAAAATATTATGTACATAAATATATAATTATTTTTATCAAAATATGTAAAAAAAAATGTATAAGTCGCTACAGTAGGTTACAAGTGGGTCGATGTAATGGATGGTGTTAAACTTGAATTCAATGCTATAATATAATCATTCTATAAGAAAAACGATTCTGAGCGAAAACGGTCAGTCAGCCTATGATATTACTAAGTATATTTGATGATATTATTGTAAATAAAGATTAGGTTTTTTATATGTAATTTCGTCCAAATTTGAACTTCAAATGACTATAAAATAAACTTTGTAAATGTATTTTTTAGATTTTTTGGTAACAGAATCAACTATCTATCTTGTTTTAAATTTTCAATCTTTAGATATAAAAGTTGAACCTTTTATACATTTTTAAATATAAAATTTTAAATTGTGCCTATGTATTTTTAATATTTTTCAACTACTATTGTAACAATATATCAGGAGCCTTGAATTAAATTTTTACACTTTTTGACCAAACAGATAAAACTTTATTGATATTTATAGAAAAAAAAAAATTGAAAACTGACAACGTCCGTAGAGCTCAAAAAGAGTCAAATTATTTTCAAATTTTATCGTGTATAGAAAACGCTAATATAAACATTTAGTGAAATT
>NC_042495.1:29127073-29127917 GCF_005508785.2 Acyrthosiphon pisum | reverse complement strand
TTTTGATAAAGGTAGATTATCCAATAAAGAATCTTGTATTATATTTTAAAATCTTAGTTCTAAAAAGAAAAATTTTTACGAATTATTCATTCAAAATAATTTGCTAATTTTCGTGATTTTTACATATTTTGTCAATTTTTGAACTTTAAATGTTAATAAAAAAAAACTGTGACTAAGGATTTTTAATATTTTTAAAATCTCATTGTAACAATATAGTAGGAGCCTTGTATTAAATTTTCAAGTATTTTTACTCAACAAATAAAGTTTTATTGACATTCATAGAAAAAAACCTAATTAAATTGGAAACTAGAATTGTCCGTAAACAGCTCAAAACAAATCAAAATATTTTGAAAATTTTATCATGTATAGAAAATGGAAATATAAACAACCAGTGAAAATTTCATGTATTTGCAGTCATTTGTTTTAAAGTTACACCAAAAACCAAAATCAATTTTCTCAAAAACAGATTTTGCGTAAAAATTCCCGTTCTTCCTTAATTTTTCTTTTGTTTTTTACGGCGCTTTTGAAAACTATTAGGAAATTTTTACTTTTGACCCACCCAAAGTACCAACAAGATTCACTTTCCTATCAGAAAAGGTACTGTTGAAGAAAATCCAAGCACTTTTACTGTCCTAAAAGGTGATGACAGACAAAAAAAAAAAAAAAACACACATCATTGTAAAATCGTTCCACTCAGAATCTAAAATAGTATAGCTCTATTCTCGAATACTGCTTTAGATACTCAAATATGTATTTGAAATATTTCGCGTTTACGATGCAACAAGATAGAATTTCGTCAGTTGTATAACAAAATATTATATTGGTGTTCTACTATTATAATGTC
>NC_042495.1:29125666-29127023 GCF_005508785.2 Acyrthosiphon pisum | reverse complement strand
TAAAATATCAATTTTTATTCAGCAGCTTTTTTATTCTTTTTAAATTTTTTATCACACTATGAGTTTAAAATTTCTAAGTCACTCCTCCATAATTTATTCCTAAAAATAAGTTGGTCAAGCATTAAGAAAAAAGCCTGGATAAAATTAAAAAATATCTTAGTGGGATAAAAAATTTAAAAATAATAAAAAAGCAGCTAAAGAAAAATTTCCCAAAAATGAAAAACGATTTTTCTGAGTACAACGGGTGTCGCGCAAATTCTGGTTGTCGTCACACAAATTCAAACTAATGGCGCACTAATGTTTGGTAAAAGAAAAATTTAAAAAATGTAATTTTGTCCATGAGGGGGGGCTGGTGAACATATATGTTTTTGAATTTATGGTTAAACCAGTATCACACAAATTCTAAAAATAGCCACACAAATTACCTAACATTTTCTAGTATTTGACTATGACTTTGAATTCTTGATAATTGACATAATTTACAATTTTAATGATATAAAATATATTTGATATACCTAACACGAAATACAAATAATTCACTTTAAATATAGATATTTAATAAATATTTAAACTTTATTTTGTATAGATAATAAACAGCATGGATGAGATAACAATTTAAGTTATAACTTATAATGATCTATCTAACCATTTATTACACAGAAATCGGGTATGCAACACTCATATTGCTTTTAACGGGTTGTATTTTTTTGGAAGTTTTGTATAAGGCCCGCAAAAATGTTTAGTAAAGGGGGCCCGAAATTTGATATGGGGGGCCTGTACTTAGGACTAGTAAACCTTTAACACTTTTAACGCCGCTGACGCATATATGCGTCAAGAGAGTTTATTCCAATAGGCCGGTGACGCGTTAACGCGTCAAAAACGTATTCGTTTATATATGCTATAATTAAATCGGATTTTTTTTAATAAACTCTGAAACTAAGATTGACATAGGCCATTGACAATGAACTCTAAATTTAAAGGTATGGGTTGTTTTAGTTTTTGTTTTTTCCGTCGTGTCTGAAATCACGGGTGGCGTTGAACGTGTTAAATGATTTTAAAAATATATCGTGATGCGAGCATGTTAAGTGTGCTGGATTTAATTACCTACGTTGAATAAATAAGCAAAACATTATATATTTATGTACAAGCGACTTTTGGTATGACTTTTTTATTACTATTATATTTATATAAAGTATGACAAAATATTATGTATTTTAATTTATATGTAGGTATCTATAGTGAATATATTTTTACATTAGACATTGTATTAAGAGGATGTCGCACCCGCATGTGTTGTCTCCATCTTACACACGTACGTTATAGCAAACCCTCGTTCGATAGTTTCAATAGGGTGCTG
>NC_042495.1:29117189-29125349 GCF_005508785.2 Acyrthosiphon pisum | reverse complement strand
CAACGATAGGGCACAGATGTTGTTACCTAAAAGTTTAGTACTAGGTCAATTCACTCTAAAATCAAAAATGACAGCACCCTAGAAACTAGCGAACAAAAATTTGCTATGTCCTACGTTTGTAAGATGGAGACAACACATGCGGGTACGACGTCCTCTTAAATATATAATATTTTATACCTGACGGTCTGGCTGGCGGCGGCCATCTTTCTAGCACGCACAATTATTATAAGTTATCATTAGGTATTCATTTATTATTAGTATCTACTAACCTTGACATGACCCCACTACGATTTACAAGTTACTCAACGGACAACGACCCTATGCACATACATAAGTAACAAAAGTGGTGGGGACGAATTAAGGCGTATATCATAAGTGTAATTCTTGTTATGATAAAATCGTTAATATTTTGTGTACCAAAAAAGAAAGTTTCGTTTAGTAACCTGTATATCTGTAATCGTGGCCCTGACCTACGCAGTTCGTCTACCCCATAAACCTGATATTTAGACAAGGTAGTTGTTTTATTACCGTTATGCGTATTGCTGCTGTTAGTTGTTACACACCTCCTTCAGCTCAACAACTCTGTAGTCATTTCATACAGAATCCAACCATACACCTGTTTGTAGCAGTAGTGCTGTACCTCTAAGACGTGTGAGTATAATAATATAAACTATATTATATAATAGCGAGGTACATATTTTGATATTTTTCGGTAGTTTTGCATGTCGTAAATTGTTATATTATATTTTATATAGATTTTATTGTTGTTTATTATTGATTTTCATTTGCTGGCTCATTTCTAAACTCCAAACTAATGATTCACAATATCCATTCAATTTTTCCGACAAGTCATCATATGGTTACAATTATCGTTTTAAATCCGTTCCTTTTAAGAGCTCATTGACTCACATAGTATATTTTATACGTCATACCCAAGCACAATTTAGTCTTTTAAGGTCGCAAAAGTCACACGGTTGCAAGATAAAGTAACTCTACCGCACAATGTTGTATGGTCGGAAACGCTTTTATAATTACATTAACTCAAACATATTAATATATTGTAATACCTACTCCATCGAGGTCCGCATGTTCGCCTCTCATTTTATTGCAAATCCTTTGAAACGAATTTATTACTTGCTCAAATTAAATGATTTAATCTCAGTCAAAATATGTATTTAATTAGAAATCCGAGACCTATTATAATACATTATAACCTATGATATTGTGATCTTATAGTACATATTATATTTTATATTATAACGTTAGTGATAATGACCCATCCAATGGCATAGTCAGACATTTTGTATCTCCGACTAAATTGAAGAATGACCTTCTAAAATATACCTAATATTATATTCTAAAATCAAATTGATTAGCTGTTAAAAATAAATTAATATCTATCAAATAATAATGATTCATAAATAATAATTTGTAAAGAATGTTAGCTGCTTATCTAATTACGAGTATATAGTAGGTATTTAGTAATTAGCTGTAACTAGTACACAATATTTCGTATTTTTTGTTATTTTATGTGATAGACTCTTTTATATTACCTATACTAATATAGTTATATATAGGGCAGTGAAGTTATTCCATTAAAAAACTCATTAAATTTATTGGAATATTGCATTAAAGTATATTAAAAATTGCACTTATAAATTTAAAAATTGCATCGAAAAAAATTAATTTTAATGAATAAAATCAAACATATTAACAAATAATAATAAAAATTAAATATGAATATTGCTTACATTATTGCATTGCATAACAAATGATTTTTTAAAGTTTTCTTAGCTACCTTAATACGATAATCGCTCTATAGAAATATTAATAAAATAATAAGTATTACTTACAACAAATATAGACATTTGTTCATTGCTAGGTTTACTTACTTATATTTTACAGATCAAGTTATATAATCTTAAATGTAAACAAAAATTATGAAAAATAGTTTAAATTGCAGTAAAATTAAAAAAATCGCCAAAATTTCATTTATTGCAATAACATTTTTTTTTTTAAATTAAGAGTTTAACGAAGCATATTTTAAGCTCACCCAGCAAAAAATATAAGCATTTACAAAAAATATGCAAATGCAACAACTTCACTTCCCTAGTTGTATACTATACAGGTATTATTATATTATAGTGTTCTATATTTCATATGCTTGAAATTCCGCAATTCACTTTTCGATCTCAACACCTTTGGATTTGACATTGACCAACTTTGAATGTAGACAATTCTCAAAATGCGTCAGTTCTTACGTACCTAAGTGTGTGTCTGCGTAGTGTAAAAAAATTTCGGAGTGATCAGTGCTCACACATGCGAACAAACCGTCTTCATGCGTTAAAATAATATTTATTTGTTTTTTGTACCACCAAAAAATATCAATCTTTTGTAAATTATATTCTAAAGATATCATCATATGATATGATAACGTATTTTAATTTAGCTCTTAGATCATACAGAAGTGAAGCAGTAAAAACAACAACATATCGTGCAAACATACCCAATTGTCAATTGAGAGTAAGAGAGTGTTATTTATGCACTTGCATTATCATACAAAAAATGGAGGCGGTATCCGCATTTATAGTTGCAAGCTTGGGAAAGAAAATAGCCTTCCTGTCCATTTTGTCCGCGACTATTATTTACTTCCAAGGCGATGTAACAGTCACTGGTCCAGGAATCAATGACCAGCCTATAGATAAGTTACTCAGTCATTACGATTTTATAATAGTCGGCGGTGGATCGGCAGGTAAAAATAATAGAATATATTATTATAGGTACTTATATTATACAATTATTATATATTACACGCTTTGCACATCCGTAATATTTTTATCACGATATCGTGACAATAATTTTTTCAAGTTAAATACGTACAATATGAAATAAAAATACAACAACAATTACCCAGGTGCGGTGCTGGCAAATAGATTAACTGAAGTCGAAAACTGGAATGTACTACTAATAGAAGCTGGTGGACATGAAACGGAACTATCAGACGTGCCTTTGCTGGTTGCCAGCGAGCACCTATCTGAGATTGATTGGCAATATAAAACCGAACCTCAGGATAAAGCGTGTTTGGGTGAGTAATGCTTATGTACTTACCTAATGTAAATGACATGCAAATCTTCTGTTTAAATTGGTAAAATTATGGTTTGATAATAATTATCTAGAGAAGCCTAAACGTACCAACCTACGGTCTGCCAAAGTTTCACTGACCCACCAAGCTAATTAATGTTTTGAAATACATAGGTATATTTATTAAATTATTTTCATTTAGTTTTCATTGTTTTTAATTTAATAAAATTAATTAATTATTTTTTTTCTTTTGGTGTTATTTGTAACAGTTTATCATAGTAATTTATACCTATATACTAAGTACTAACACTAACTAATAATAGAAAAACTTTTTGATTTTTCAATGTGGTGCTTCTGTTTGATCTGGTTGTCAACGTGCCTGATAGTGGTATAAATCAACCAAAGATGATACGGAGCAGCAAGGCTGCCCGTGTCGTGAAAGAACATTAACACAAAATTGTATTGATGTTATATTTCTTTTATTGAATAGAAAACAGTAAATATATATATGTGCCAGAGGCACGAGTCTCGTAGGTGAGTCGCTGCGAGATTCAGTTGGACGTCTGGTATTTCGTCTATCCGGGCGACGGTGGGTTCCTCAATGGGGCGGGCCCCGTGTAGGCGACCGGTGTTGGGCGTTACGAACGGTCCCTGGGTCGTCCGTGATCCGCTCCCTGGATGTTGGTGGCTGTGACAGACCGCCCGAACTTGATGGATTGTCGGGGTTCCGGTCTCCGTATCCGGGTGCAATTGTAGCTAGCCGCGTCGGGTGTGATGCAGGCTGGCTCTGGTGGTCGTCAGACCGGCGGTATCGTCGAGTCGATGATTGGTGGCTTGGTCGACCAAAGGATAGCGACGATTCTGATCGGTCGCGCCGCTCGTCGTTTGTCACGTTCGGGTCACGGCCCGGGTGTTTGGATATTCCGAGGTAGACCGGACAACGTAACTGGCGGTATCGGCGGCGTTGCTTTTCCCTGGAATTTGTCGATCCGTGTTCTCGGTTTTCGTCTCATCAGTCGTAGGCACAGCTGTGGTCTGGAACGGCGTGGTGACTGGCGGATTCTTCGGACCGGCGTTCCTGACTTTCCCGGTAAGTCTGGTCGTCGCTGTGAAGCGTCTTGGCTGCGGCGTCGTAGTATGGCTGTTGGCGATCTTCCTTTCTTCGATTCTTCTGTACGATTTAAGGTGTTGACTGTTTGAGAAGATATTGAAGACTGATGATTGTTCTTGCTTTGCTTTGTAGGGATGGCTAAGCCGTTAACTATTCCAGGCTTTTGCCTCTACTAGTGGATGGAAATTTAGAAGAAGATTTAATTAAGTTGTTGTTCTAACCATGTTAAAGGGTAGTGTTTGATTATTCGTTTAGTGGTTGGAGGGAGGTGAGTTTTACCTAAAAGTCAGATGTGGGCATGTGCGGAGAAGGAGTTTTTGTAAAACATCGATTTTGATTGAGAGTGAATGGAATTTTAGATAGACTTGAAATTTGCAGACTTAAGAAGAACCGAGTTTTTAACGATGGTGGGCATCACCATTGATGATTGTTCGGTGAATTGCACTGGTATATATACCCGCTAATTCACCATTGTTGAATCTGATTGGTTGTCTTTATTCGGTATGACAAATTATTACCGCACCGTTACTTGGTAGTTGCCGTTGGTTTGGTGCGGTTTTCCCTCGTCATAGCAGTGAAATATACTTCTATAAAATCTACCACTTGTCATGATACTTTGTGTATGTTGTGTGCTATTCTCTGTTGTTAGTGGTCCTGAAAAGGACCATTTTATGTTTTACTCCGTTACCCATTTCCAGAGTTTTTACAAACGTAAAATTGGTATAAAATAATAATATTTATAATTAATATCAAACATTTTCTAGCAATTTGTTAGAATTTTATAGGCCATTTGTGAATTTTCTAGGGATAGGGGCCATGAATCCACGACCAAAATGGCTCTGGTAACTTTGTGAATACGGCAGTACATTGTCTTGTTCCAAAAAAAAATTGAAATAGTTTTTTTTGAATATATATCTAAAACCTGTAATTTTAATTTTTTGCACTTGACTTAACGCCTAACTTCCCAATTGCACAAACTCTTGTTTAATTTATCAAAACCTTTCACTGGTTGTTTATATTATAATTTTCTATACACGAAAACATTTTAAAAAATTTTGATTTGAACTGTTAACGGACATTTTCAGTTTCAATTTTTTTTATTTTTTATTTCTTTGAATGTCAATAAAATTGTATTTATTGGAGTTTTTAAATCTAAAATATAAAAATATTATACAATATAGTTAGTTTACATATACCAAAAAAAAAATTTCTACAAGAAGGTCAAATTTAATTTTTATGAGTTTTTGAAGTTCATAAACAACAATATTAGATATTCACTCGATTTCTCATGTAGCTATTTTCTTAATTTATTTTAATTCAAAAACAAATAACTGTATATAGGTACATAAATATTTGACTGAATGTTTATATTTTTATTTTCTATACACCATACAATTTTGAAAATATTTTGACTCATTTTGAGCTGTTTACTGACATTTTAAATTTTAAATATTTTTAGTTTTTTTTTTAACTGTCAATAAAATTTCATTTGTTCGGTCCAAAAAACCATGTAATTAATGCAAGGCTCCTACTATATTGTTACAATGATATTTGAAAAATATTAAAAATCCTTACTAACGTTTTTAAAAGTAGTTTTTTGCCCCTTCGAGAATTTTAACGAATGTTAAACTAAAATTATTATTAATACTTAATAGGTTTAAATGAGTCAGCACTTGGTACCAGTACACAAATACACTCGCAAACTTATGATTATGATATTGGTGTCTATGTAGAAAAAACGTGTACTAATGATGAAAAGTATAAGATTTTGAAAAATTGATGGATACCAAATGAATTTTATAAATTTCCTATCATTGGAACAAGAAAACTTAAATTCCAAAGAAACTGGTTACTAGAATTCCCTTGGCTTTCGTATTCAGAAAAATTAGACGGTGCTTTTTGTGTATTCTGTTTTTTTATTTTGTTCTAAAGAAGTGGGAAAAGGAAGTCATATCTCTACAAAGTCCCTCGTAGTGACTCCATTCTGTCGTTGGAAAGATGCAAAAGAGCAATTCCGTTATCACACAAATTTAGAATATCATAAAACTTCTTGTATAGTTGCTCAGAATTTTATAGATGTACACGAAAAAAAAATTGTTGATATTAGCCTTCAGCTTAATACAGCCCGTTTAGCGACAATCAAACAAAACAGGAAAATTTTATCGTCTATTGTTGAAACAATCATTTTAATTGGAAGGCAAGAAATTGCCTTAAGAGGTCATCGTGATTCAGGTCCAATATTATCGAAAGTTTCAAACCATAATGACGGAAACTTCCGTACGTTGTTGCGTTTTCGTTTAGATTCAGGAGACAATACTTTAAATGATCATCTATTACGAATAGAAGCAATGCCATCAAATCGTTCTACTAGTTACACCAGTCCAAAAATTCAAATCAAATTAATGGGAATATGTGGAAAAGTAATTTTAAATAAGATTGTCTCAAAATGTAACGAAGCAGAATGTTTTAGTTTACTAGCTGACGAAACTACTGATATCAGCGCCATTGAACAGTTTTCGTTATGTGTTCGTTACATTGAAAAAACTAACAGTGGAAGTATTTTAAAAGAGGATTTTCTATCTTTTGTTCCTGTAAATGATGTTACCGGAAAAGGACTTATGTGTACTTTATTGGAAACATGTCAAAATTTAAAGTTGAATCTAAAATATTTAGTAGGCCAAGGATACGACGGAGCGGCAGCAATGAGTGGAGAATTTCAAGGGTGTGCTGCCAAAGTTATGAAAAATATCCTCAGGCATTGTATGTACATTTTGCTAGTCACTCATTAAATTTAGTTGTGAGTGACGCATGCAACATTCCTATTATCAGGATTAGTCTTGGATCGATAAAAGAGACCATAAACTTTTTCCGTATATCGGCACAACAACAAAGCATATTAAAGGATGTAATCCACCAATTAGAGCGTGAAACAAAAAAGTGACGACTAATGAAGCTTTGTGAAACCAGATGGATCGAACGGCTTGACGCTGTAATTACATTCAAGGAACTTTTTGTGCCAATCTTTTTTGCATTAGAAAAAATACAAATGGATGGTAACAGAGAAGCATCAAAAAAAGCGTTCACATTACAACAAGCTCTCAAAAATAGAAATTTTATTCTTGCAATGGTCGTGATCCAAGAATTTTTTTCAATGGCTCACCCACTATCAATCTATCTACAAAAATAAAATATTGACTTAGCATCTGCAATGGAGACTGCTAATAATTTAAGTACACTAATAAAGGAAATGCGTAGCAATGTAGAGTCGACATTTCATGATTTATTTAGCACAGTTGAACACCTTGCTAAGGAAATCGGAGAAGATATAAAAATTCCAAGGATTACACATTTTCAACAACATAGAGCAAATTATGAGTTAACTTCAGCAGAAAATTATTATCGGGTATCTGTATTCATCCCGTTTATTGACCATTTCATTTCGCAGTTAGAAATTAGATTTACCAAACACAAAAATACACTCTCAATTATTCAGAACTTTATACCAAACAAATTAATAAAATTATCCGAAAATTAAATTGAGACAAGTACGGAAGTGATGTCAAAACAGTGGCCAGTCGTAATAAGATCATGGGACAATATTGTGAACAAAGAAGTTCTATTGTGGAAACAAAGATGGATAGCCGCTGCAGAAGATAAACTCCCTTGTACTTTTATAGATGCCATAAATTGTTGTGATGAGTTACTGTTTCCTAAAGTATACCAATATTTAAAAATTGGCGCTACGTTGCCCGTCACAGTTGCTAGCGTAGAACGGAGCCTTTCAACGTTAAAACGTTTGAAATCATACTTGAGGAATTCCACGGGGGAAAATCGTCTAAATGGATTGGCTCATCTAAGTATTCACAGAGAAATACCAATAAAAAGTAGTGAAGTGGTCGATATTTTTTCAGAAAAAAATAGAAAATTAATGTTCTAAAAAACATAAGTATCTAAATTATTTTTTTTTA
>NC_042495.1:29112600-29115971 GCF_005508785.2 Acyrthosiphon pisum | reverse complement strand
TCTATTAAATTTTCAAGCTTTTTTATCCAACAAATAAAATTTTATTGATATTTTTAGAAAAAAAACTAAAAAAAAATGGAAAATAAAAATGTCCGTAAAGAGCTCAAAATACATCAAAATATTTTGAAAATGTTATGATGCATAGAAGATGCTAAGATAAACATTCAGTCAAAATTTCATGTATCTACGGTAATTTTTTTTAAAGTTACACCAAAAACCAAATTCAATTTTGCGTAAAAATTCCCGTTTTTCCTTAATTTTTCTTTTGTTTTTCCCGGCGCTTTTGAAAACCACTGGGAAATTTAAATTTTGACCTTCCCAATGCACCA
Organism: Acyrthosiphon pisum; assembly: GCF_005508785.2. Classification (NCBI taxonomy): domain Eukaryota; kingdom Metazoa; phylum Arthropoda; class Insecta; order Hemiptera; family Aphididae; genus Acyrthosiphon; species Acyrthosiphon pisum. The sequence goes on along the minus strand of NC_042495.1, from coordinate 29,115,642 downwards.
ACGATATTCATTTTCTGATCGAACAAGATACTGAAGTTGAAAATCGTAGCATTATTTCGACTACTTATCATGTACACAGACACAAAAAAAATTAAAAAATTAAAAAATTAAAAAAAATTAAAAAATTAAAAAATAAAAAAATAAAAAAACACACATCATTGTAAAATCAATACATTCATCGTTCCACTCAGAATCTATAATGTCCACAAGCAAATCAAATTCAATTTTTATGAGCGTTTGAAGTTCATATTTGTATAATATTGGATATTCACTTGATTTCTTATGTAGCAATTTTGTTATTTTGTTGTAATTCAAAAACCAATTACTTTAGATACATGAAAATTTCATTGAATATTTATATTCTTATTTTCTATATACCTTACAATTTTGAAAATATTTTGATTATTTTTGAGCTATTTACGGGCATTGTTAGTTTTCAATTATTTTGGGTTTTTTCTATAATTGTCAATAAAATTTTATTTGTTGGGTAAAAAACGTGAAAATTGAATATAAAGCTCCTGATTTATTAATAAAATAGCAGTTAAAAAATATTAAAAATACATAAGCACAATTTTTTTTATAAGCGTACGTAATATTTTAAGGTTGGAATTTTGACAAAATTTTAAAATTTAATAATTTTTTTGTAGTTAAAAATGTATAAAATGTTCAACTTTTAAAGCTTAGAATTGAAAATTTAAAACAAGGTTCCACGTAAATAGTTTATACATAAATTACATTATTCACAATAATATCATCATATATAGGTACTTATAGTTATACCATAGTCTGTCTGACCGTCTTCGCTCATAATCGTTTTTCTTATACAATGATATTATATCATTGAATTAAAATGTAACACCGTCTGACTTGTAACCTTATCCTTATATACAGCAGAGTTTAAAATGGCAATTTTTAAGTTTCCCAGTTATGTTACCTAGTTGCTTAAAATATAAAATGTGAAATTATAAGACGTAGGTACCAACAGTGAATCTGGTTTTAAGTTTTATTAAATTTTTATTAGTTAATTTATTTCATATTCATAAAAAAAATAAGATGTCTTAGACATTTTAACTTTGCATTATATATGTATACTACATAGGTACTTATAATGTACTAATTTCTCTAATAATATAAGATATTACTCATATTAGTCATTATACCTACTTAATATTTTAAAAATCCCTATAAAAAGTAATAATAATATAGTGCATACCCATACATTCATACATACATACATACATACATACATACATACATACATACATACATAGGTACATACCGATTTAATATATTTATTATTATTTTATATTTCAGCTATGGATGATAAAAGGTGTAATTGGGCTCGTGGTAAAGTTCTAGGCGGGTCCAGCGTTTTAAACAATATGTTGTATGCGCGTGGAAACCCAAATGACTATGAAAACTGGTTGAAACAAGGTAATTCAGGTTGGGGGTACAATGACGTGCTCCACTATTTTAAAAAATCGGAGGACAACAAAGACTCATCTTTAGCGCGTACCCCGTACCATTCGGCTGGTGGCTATTTAACGGTGTCGGAAGCGCCGTACAAAACTCCATTAGCTGAAGCGTTCATCTCGGCTGGACAAGAAATGGGATACGGTATACACGACATCAATGGCCAAAATCAAACGGGTTTTATGGTACCACAAGGCACCATCAGAAATGGTTCGAGGTGCAGTACGGCGAAAGCATTTTTGATACCAGCCAGACTGCGAAAAAACTTGCACGTGATCCTCAACACGGTGGTCACACGCATTAAAATTAATCCTATAACAAACATCACGTCCGGTGTTGAAATGGTAAAAAATAACATAACGTATTACGTGCAGGTGCGTAAAGAGGTACTGCTATCAGCAGGACCTATTAATTCTCCACAGCTACTTATGCTATCGGGCATAGGTCCTGGAAAACATCTTGCAGAAATGGGTATACCCATTATTTCCGATTTAAACGTCGGAAAAAATCTACAAGACCAAATCGGATTTGATGGTCTGATGTTTTTTATTGATAAAAAGGTAATACTATATTTATTTTTATTATATAAAACAATTATAATGACGGTGGTTATACAGGCACACTGCAGTGAATTATAAAATTACCACATACTCTTTTGATTTTTGCACAGGTGTCACTAACACACAAGAGAATAGAAAGCCTAGATTCGTTACTCAGTTATGCATCAATGGGCGAAGGGCCACTAACGGTCATGGGTGGTATAGAAGGAATGGCGTTTATTAATACAATAAGCGGCGATCTATCAGAAGACCTACCAGACATCCAATTAAACATAATGTCTGGTTCTTCCGTTTCTGGCATTGGTGGAATTAAAACGTGGAAAGCTCACGGACTAAAAGAAATGTTTTATCAATCAATGTATAAATTGACTCTTGACAAAGACGTTTGGTCTGTTATACCAGTAAGTAAAATATTTTTAAAAAAAATATGAAAAACAGAAATAAAAATTTAAACTTCATTGATTATATCAGAGTCGACTGAACAATAAACGTATATTATACACAGATGTGTTTGAATAAACCATTGTTCTCATACTTAAGTTTTTCATATATCGATAATAGTTGATGCCATACTTACTAAGCTGAATTGTTTTCCGATTATTTTGTTTTGCATCAAATGTTTTACATATAAATTGAACATGGATTATTCATTACACGGATTGTTTTTAATATTTATTATGACGTAGCGCTGTCCGAGGAACATAATTCTTCTAAGATATTTCAAAAATAAAATCATAATTTGATAGACCTATATTATATCTGAAAATATGTTCAATGGTTTTATTATAATAATAATGGTCTAAATCTGAACTGAGAATATTAAAAGTCTAATAGGTAATAATAGGATTTACATAATCAACATTTCATATTGTATATCTGCAGATATTGTTGAAGCCCAAGAGCCGAGGTGAAATACTGTTGCAGAGCACCAACCCATTCGAATATCCGAAGATCTTTCCCAACTACTTGACGGACAGGGAGGACTTGGACACGCTGGTGAGGAGCGTCA
>NC_042495.1:29111432-29112500 GCF_005508785.2 Acyrthosiphon pisum | reverse complement strand
AATTTGAATTCATTGATATAATATCATTGTATACGAAATACGCTACTATAAGCGGTGCCGGTTTGTCAGTGTGAATATTTTATATATTAATATTTATATTATTATTGCTTATTATTAATATGGTAGTCGGAAAGTTGAATTAATATTGTAAAATTACAACAAAATAACTAAAATCGGTTAGTTCCTCGAAATTTGAACACAAAATAAATATAAGATTTTTACAGAATAACCTACTTACATGGAACCTTGTTCTACGTTTTCAATAATTAGCTATAAAATTTGAACATGTATTTTCGTATTTGAATTACAACAAAATCGATACATTAGAAATCGTGTGAATATCTAGTGCTGTAAAAATATGAACTTCAAACTCTCAAAAAAATTTAATTTAACATTCCGGTAGAGATTTTTTTGTTGATAAAGGTAGAGAAACTTTTAAGAAAACTTGTATTATATTTTTAAATCCTAGAAAATTAAAAAAAGCACACACATCATTGTAACATCAATACATTCATCGCTCCACTCAGAATCTAGAAATAATTTAAAACAAACGCGGTGAGGGTATTATAAAATAGCTTTAGGTAAGTATACAAAATATATCTGGACGATGTGACAGATAGGTACAACGTAACAATTATAACGATCAATTGTTAATTCAGCCAAATACTAAATAGCTTATACATATAATATCGGTGTTCTTAAAATACAATATATATGATATACCACATTATTATATAATATATTCCAGGGGATTTAGTGATTTACCGATGATGGTCGTCAACCTTTTATCCTACAATAATGAAATAATAATGAAAACGGGAATATGTACGTAACGACCCAATCGATTTTGTTTTTTAGTTTTAATTCACAACAATTTAATAACGAAATAATTTTTCCACATCAAACAATTTTGAATATTTAATACAATGTTCCTCACATAACTCAAAAGTTCTTCTTATATCAGTTGAAAATAACGAAAATACAAACTCACAGTTTTTTATAAACTAATGAAACTACTTATAATTTTATTTTCATATTATATCCAAATAATAAATAAAAGTTTTAAGA
>NC_042495.1:29108016-29108522 GCF_005508785.2 Acyrthosiphon pisum | reverse complement strand
CAACCATTAATAAACAAAAATATCCACCGTAAATCTAAACTTCCCGTTTGAGCGCCTCCCCGGAATGGGTCTACTGGGTCCGAATGTGAATTTAAACCATTCAAGAGCCCACTCAAGCACACACACAAAATGTAATCAAAATCTGTCCCAGCCGTTTAGGAGAAGTTCGCTTACAAACACACGTACAGTAGAATCTAATATATAAAATTCTCGTGTCATAGTGTTAGTCTCGATACTCCTCCGAAAGTATAAAATATATTTAATATAACTAGTTTCTATTTGTTATATTTGGACAATTTTTACACTAATTATAAAATGCTAAATGCTAATATAATAGGTAGGTAAAAAAATATTGATTACTGCAGCAGCTATAGTTAACGAGTTCAAAAAAATCATTGAAATTTAACGACTAAAGTGTTTTTTTTTTTTTTATGATAATAATATGATTAATAATACAATTTGAGTGTATTAAAATTAAAAGCTCGTTACAAAGATCATATTTTTTT
>NC_042495.1:29106060-29107916 GCF_005508785.2 Acyrthosiphon pisum | reverse complement strand
ACGAACGGCATGTCAATATTTTCTAATGATTCTAATGATACGCGTGCGTTGTTATTATTTCGGACGTTAAAAGCGACGTTAATAATAGGATGCAGGACGTTTTTAGTTTTCGATCAACGTCGCGAATCACCATATATCATCATGGTTGAGCGTGCCTATATATATATATAGTGGACATCCAACACTAGTCCATAGTCTATATTTATTTTAATATTAAAATAATTTTATACAATGCAATACCAAACAACACAATTTTTTTATGAACGTAAATGACAATATAATATTACATGTCTACGCTTTAACTATTATTTTATAAAATGTATAAAAAAAAAAAAGACTCAACGTACTTTGCTTGTTATATTGTCACAGGTTCGAGTAATATTAATAATAATAGCATTAATACTTATCAGCTATATTGTGATACAAAAAATTACTCACGAGTGTACTAGTATCCAATGAAGTGCCTAACAATAATTATAGTTCATAAATATCAGTTAATGTATTTTGTTGTCCAAGGCCATATCCTATAAAATCAGCCAAATATCATCTTTTTTTTTTTTTAATCGATAAAAGAAAATATTCTACAAGCTGCATTGAATTCGATATTTTTATATTTTTATCTCAAACTTAATAACATTATATCTTCAAAATAAAACTGTTTTAAGAATTTTTTTATATCGTGATAAGTATTAATTTTACAATGAAGTGTGTTTTTTTATTTTTGTCCGTGTACACAAATAGTATTCTTAATTATTATGTTTCCATTTTCAGCTTTGGTATCTTTTCTGGTGAGAAAGTCAAAAATGAAAATATCCAATAAGTATCTATTATTCAAAGCAAAAAGCATAGAAAAATAAATTAATTACTACCTATAGGAGATATTTACGGAATGCCCGTTTTCGACAAATTAAATTACAATTTAATTTACGTGTACAATATTAATCAGACTAATTATAAGTTATTTATAGCCTTTTAAATTTTTTAAATTTTAAATTTATATTTATTTTAAAGGTCCGGGTGCCAGTTTTTCAAACTTTCCACAATTCTATAAAATTCGAAAACTAAATTTTATATTTTAGTCGCCACCTCAATTATAAGAACTATCCACTAATCTACTACCCGATACCTATTTAGGGCGGGGGATTGATAGGGTGTACCCATTATATCGAAAAAAAACGACTTTACGGAAATATCTCTCAAGCTTTGTAGAAATAAATTTAGTAAGTTAACAGTTAAGTTATTGAAAAGCCAAAAGTAACTAGTTAAGTTAAAAAGTTAAAATTAAATTAACTTTTTAACTTAACTTTAACATTTTAACTCGTTAATGCCCAGACTTGAAAAAATGTTATCAATTGTTTTTTATTATCATTTTCTATACTACATGATAACATTTTCAATATATTTTGACTAACTTTGAATTATTTCTAGACTTTTTAAATTTTCAACTTTTTTAGTTTTTTTTCTATAAAAGACGTTTGTTATTAGTAGGGTCAAAAAGTTAGAAAAATTAATACAAAGTTCCTCATATATAATATTATAATATCAGTTGAAAAATATTAAAAATGTATAATGCAATAAGTAATTTTATTGGCATTTTCAATGTTTTTAGTTTTTTTTTCTATTATTTTTTCGACATAAAAGTACAGTAGGGTGACACTCACTTGAGCACCTTTTTTCTAGGAAAATAAAATTACAGTTTCCGATAAGACGCATTAAAATATAACATGACATTACAGCAAACTTTCTTTTTAAATGTTGAGTAGATAGCATACCACGTTTGCAAAGGACATAACAATAATAATAATAGCAATAATTGCACTCTGAATTTAAATGCCAATACCCCGAATCTCGTGATT
>NC_042495.1:29103007-29105960 GCF_005508785.2 Acyrthosiphon pisum | reverse complement strand
CTTGACACTATAGCTAAATGATTAAATGAATCACACAGATCCCCGATTAATTACAGCCTAACCTAACAATACACTAGTAGTGGCTAAAAAATGTTCATCGAGAGTTTTACAAAAATAGTATACACGTTGCTGGTCAAAGTACTATTTTATAGATATAAATGGACAAGAATAATACTGATGTCTAATTAGAGGCATTAAATTACTGAAGAAGAGAGACCATGACCAAAGTCCAACATAATCAATATGGAAAACATGGAAAATCATAAAAAAGATAAAGATGTCTGACTGTATTGAAAATGTTTATTAAAAGTATTAATACTTATTTACTCATATCCTCATTATTTCTAGTAAGTGTAGATGACTGTCTTGATTTAAACTTATTTACAATAGCATGTTCAATATGTTTGTCTCTGTAAAATTCAGATTCTATGTAATCACTTTCATCATAACAAGCCAATTTTCTAGATTTTTAAATAAATGTAAACAAAATCTAGTCAAATACAATTGTCATTAACTCACCTTATAATATTTGTTCCCATTGGTAAAATTACATTATTTCCAGTTTCAAAATCATTAATTTGAGTAACATAACTATATAAAAATAAAAATACTATTAAAAATGAAATTTTAAATTATAGACATCAAGAAGTATTACTTTGAAGGAAAACATTCCGATCATAAGGTTGGGGAATAGCAGTTGAACATAAAATTCGCTTTTTTTCTGGCTTATAGTCATCTTCTAATAAATGATCACTACATATACGCTGCCAATCATGACAACGTTCAATTCCAAAAACTTTAAGCCATCTTTTTCTCATGTACACATTTTTTGAAAATCTATATTAAAACAAATATCAATGAATATAATTAATTGCTAATGTTAGGTCAGGAAAATTTTTAATTTGAGTTCTCCTTATCATGAAACACATTTTTAGCTTACTCTGATATTTTTTAAGCATCTCATAAACAATATGCAAATGCTATACTATCCCAACCCCGCTCATGACACTAAAATATTATCATCAATAATTTTTGTAATACATATTATGTTATATTATTATTTTGTTATTAGATTGCATTTAATCTATGTTGAGAATAGAAAAGGTATTTTGCACTGAAATTCTCTTAATAATACCACTATGATTTCTTTCTTTCTCATTTTTAACAGAAATCATTAAACTTTTATTATAATTTATAATATAATTATACAGCGTACCTATTTAATACAAGTAGGTATATTTTTTAATTTTAATTTTTTCATAACATTTTTACTGTAATAATTTTAAAAAATATAAGCATTATAAAGGTTACAACAATGATTGTTTAGTTGTTGGTGGTAGGGAGTTAAATTTAATATTTAATATATGCGATGATTAGATTCTAAAACAAAATAAAATTGAAAATGTAAAATAATATGATTCAAATGACATATTGTATTCCATTATAGGTAAATTTCTTAATCTTGTATTGAAAATAGTCATAAACTCATAACTGAATGTTTTTTTATAACTTGTATTTTTAAGATTAAGATTTCTAGTTGTATAATATATTATTTTTCTTATATGTATTTGTATTAAGTTAAAATAAATATGACCTATACTCTATGTCCTAGATAATATAAACAATTTTGAACAAAAGATTTTCTGGAATAATTCATTTTGACATCAATTGGCTGATAGTTCCCATTTCTTGCTTCTATTTTCCATACCCATAAAAGATTCATAATTTGTTATTGTATATAAAATAGTTGTTTTATAAAATACGCACTTAAATAACTTATAGTCATATATAGTTGATAGGGCAGTGGTCTAAAACTCAAATAACCAACAGGCTAAATATTTATATGTCAAATGTTTGCGGAAAAGCATTGTCATCGACTTTTTTTTGTAATGTCTATAAAATGTAAAATGTATATATACATATAACGATCTATGATTTATGCCAGTGGCTTATTTAGGAATTTGTCATGGGGAGGGTCCAAATAATTTTCGGAAAACAGAGCCGCCAGAAAACACCACCCAATTACTCTTTATTAAATAAATATACGATATTTCTAAGACGGTTTAAAATTGTTGAGTTTTTAATTGGTATTAAATAATAATACGTACAAAACAAATTTAAAAAAAGCCGGTAAGTGGATGTCGCTCTGCTGTACAGTAGGTAGGTTACAAGTGGATGAATGTATAATGGATTTTATTAAACTTGAATTTAATGATATAATATCATTGTATAAGGAAAACGATTCTGAGTGGAGGTGGTTTGTCAGTCTGGATATTTTATATGGTTATTATTCATTATAGCCCGTGAATTGAATTAATATTGAAATATACTTTTTGTTTTTCGTTTCTATGGTTATAAACAAAGCATTAGAAATTAAAAATCCATTTTTAGCGGTTTTTTGTAATTTGTCGGTGGTTTTTCCCGTGACATTAAATAACTATTGAGATCAAATGCCCTGCTTAAAGTACTATCCTAATTTGCTAAAAGATAAGGTACGATATATTGAAATCGAAGCACTCCTTCTGGTAGAAATTTTGTATACAGGATAAAAAAAAATAATAATAAACACCATTGTAAAACCACTAGCTTCATCGCTCCGCTCAGAATCTAATATAGTTATGTTCTAACTTTTATAAAAATATTTCTTAAAATACATTACTTCATTCATTGTTGATCTTAGATAACTTTTCAACCTTTTTAAGGTTGAAAAAGATCTCTCTGAAATGGCTGTAGATACTGGCAATGTACAAAACTTCAAAATATTTGAATTAAAAAATGAACTCGATATTTTTCAACTATATTCAGTATCAAACTGATAACAAAATAAATCACGATATTAATTGAAAGTGTTGATTACTGAAGCTTCGAAAATCCTTTGTATCGTATAATAAAATTTGTTTTTCTTAAACGTTAAAACACAACATTTAACACAAGTCAATGGGGGGGGGGGGGG
>NC_042495.1:29097243-29102294 GCF_005508785.2 Acyrthosiphon pisum | reverse complement strand
GGGGGGGGGTGTCCGGACCCCATGGACCCCCCTCAATACGCCACTGATTTATGCACACGGAAACACAGATATGAATAAATATTTTTATCTTTATTTATAAGGAAATTTATTGGTTAGTTTATAAACAATATAGCTAATTATAGCTTGGGTTAAATAAATAATCGAATACAACCAATTAACATCTTTCAAACTTAAATATATTGTTGTAAACATATTATAAGAGTTATCCAAGTGAACATTACTCTTTCTTTCAAACTTTAACCTCCCAGTTGTTCAAATATAGACATAGATAATTAAAGCTCAGAACAATTAACTTATAAAGTATAAACAATAAACGTCATTCATTAACTTATAAATAAATATGAGGTGACCATTCCACACTACTAAATCCGTATTGAACCCATAAGTTATAGAAATTAGAATTTCCAGATCTTTATTTATATTGGAAAGCTCGTTTAATTTTGTTGTATGTGTTGCACCTTTCGATCCAGGAATAGAATGCATTTTTTCTTTCATTTCGTAAATTATTGAAAAGGTTTCTAGTAAAGTAATATTTTGAGTTTCGAGTATTTTTATAACTATCTCTAAAAATGCCAAATGAGTGGATGTAAATCAGGGCCTTGCACCCGAATTAACCCGAACAACCCCTAACACCCCTAAACACCCTTAAAAAATCAAACACCCGAAACCCATATAACCCGTACTTGTATAGTAGGTATATTTTTTAATTTTAATTTTTTCATAACATTTTTACTGTAATAATTTTAAAAAATATAAGCTTTATAAAGGTTACAACAATCCGGACCCCATGGACCCCCCCCCCCCCAACGTAAATACGCCACTGGAGGCCCTCGAAGTCTATTTATGTAGGTAAATGTTCGTAATCACAAAATTATTAAAGATATTGTGCTCATAATATTAAAATTCTTATCATAATTTATGTTTTGTGTTAGGTAGTTAAAATAATTTGTTTTAGTCATGGTGAACCTGAACCACATTCAAAGGGTTCACAGACGGGATGCTAAATTCTTTAGCTGTTTCAACTATACATTTCAGATTTAACACAGAAGTTGGATTATGAAGATATCATTGATGCCTTTCCCAATGATAAAGGTTGGCGTAAACATTTTTAATTTTAACATATTTTTAAACAAACCAATATGTTGCATTTTTATACAATAAGGTAATATTTTTTTAAACTAAAAATTAGCAATGATGGAACCGATTCCGTGCTTTTTGAAAATCTGCAAGTGGGCATAGAATAAAAAACCCTGCTCTAGACGATTCTTAAAAATCTTATAATTGGGTAGGGTGATACCTTGCCTATATGATTCTCTATACAAATATAGATTAGCATTAAAAATAAACACTATTAAGACAAAAATTATAAAGCATTGAGCACAAATATTGCAAATTTTTAACTTATAAACCCGTTTATTTGTTTTATATTGCAACAAATAATACCGATAATAATAAATTCACTATTAAAAAAATCAATAGAATCTAGATTTCAAGTAAATACGGTACATAAAATAATTAATTTACAAAGAATTTATTAATATTAATTAGTACCTATATTGGTTAGTTTTTGATGAAACATAGAATTTATAATATTTTTAGAAATCATGCAGAACATATTTATGTATTTTGAATACTTTTTACGAACTTTTATAAGTTTTAGGCTAATCTTAACTTATAATAAATTAAAAATTAAGAACAATGAGGGAATATGTCAAAAGGACTATATATTAATAAACTAAATATGAAGAAAGCATTTCACTATTGAATATTATGGATTTTTCATACTTCGCAGCTGATTTAAATAAGAAATAATACAACTATCTACCTTTTTTGGCAGTACAAATTATTTTACGTTATTGCGTAGTAATTTACAACATATAAAATTGATTTCTTTCCTTTGGCCCACATAAACCAATGATATATATATTAAATGTATAATTGATTGGATATAAAAATTTTAACTTTTAATTATGATATTTGGTCACTATATTTTGATTATTATTATACTATACTTGATAGTATAAATATCTTGATTTTTACTATAGTTGATTATTATTCAAAGTTAATGGATTGAATAACTACTGGACTTTTTTCAATAAAAAGTTATATCAATAGACTCCTTGAGACTTAGTGGGTGTTTATAGATTATTTTGTCATTCCATATAGTCATTAGGAACCTAAAGGGTTGTAGATATTTTCTTTCAAAAATTGATATACCGTTTTTCTCCACTGTCCATTTTGAGTCAAAAAAATTAAAAATAATATTAAGATCAATATAAATAAAATAAATAAGTAGCAAAAATAAATTTTTAAGTCATATTATATTAAAATACATAATGTACCTAACAGAAATGCGTGACTAATTAAAAATTAAAAATGTATACTATTTCAACATATTATATCATGGTTAAAGTTATGAAATTGATTACATAACCGCAACCATATTTTACAATTAGCATAGTTATAGCAATTTAAAATATAAAATTGACTTCTCCGCTCTTGCCAACATAAACCAACTATTTAGTTTGAACAATATTAATAATAATATTTAATAATAATTTATTCTTTAGACTAAAACAGGCAGGAGCTAAATTTAATTTATTCTTTCATTATTTCAAAAACAATATTATTACAATGTTTTCAATGACTGTAGATACATGAAATTTTCACTAGTTGTTTATGTTATAATTTTCTATACACGGTAACATTTTCAAAATTTGTTAATCGTTTTGAAATTTGAACTGTTTATGGACATTTTTAGTTTCTAATTTTTTTAATTTTAATTTTTTTGAATGTCAATAAAATTGTATTTCTTGGGGTTTTTAAATCTAAGGTACAAAAATATTATACAATATAGTTAGTTTACCTTTACCAAAACAAAAATTTCTACAAGAAGGTCAAATTAAAATTTTGTGAGTAAATTGTCTTATTTTGTTGTAATTCAGAAACAAATAACTGTATATACATGAAAATTTGACTGAAAGTTTTTTTTTTAAATTTTTTATACACCATACAGTTTTGAAATATTTTGACACATTTTGAGCTTTTTACTGACATTATAAATTTTAAATATTTTTAGTTTTTTTTTCTATGAATATCAATTAATTTTTATCTGTTGGGCCAAAAAGTGTAAAAATTTAATACAAGGCTCTTGATATAATGTTACAATAGCAGTTGAAAAATATTAAATATACATAGGCACAATTTTTTTTTAAAAGCATTTTAATTTAGAATTTTATGAAAATTTATTAAATTAAAAATTTTATAATTATTTTGTAGTTAAAAATTATTAAAATGTTCAACTTTTATATCTAAGGATTTAAAATTTAAAACAAGGTTCCACATAAATAGGTTCTATATATAAATTACTTTATTCACAATAATATCATCAATATAAATATGCTTAGTAATATCATAGACTGACTGACCATTTTCGCTCAATATCGTTTTTCATATACAATTATATTATATCATTGAATTAAAATATAACACCGTCTGACTTGTAACCTTATCCTTATGTCCAGCAGAGTGATACCCACATTCCCACCCTTTTTTAAATAAATCTTATCTATTCTTAAATTTCATAACCGCTCTATTCCTCTAAAAATATTGGCCCGCGGTGCCAAAGCGTATATCTATAATATGGCCCGCCGTAAAAACAAATAGGTAGGAGTCACCTGATCTAGAGCACCTGAGCAAATCCTTAACCAAGATAAATCTAAGCACATTGTTTTCAATATACAACATGAAACCAATAAACATGATTATATTATAATATTAAATCACTCAGGAATATGCGTATCCAACGAATTTATAGAGTTTTCTTGTTATGATATATAATATATCAGTCAAAGTTGATAATATAAAATAAATATCAACAAATATCAATAAAATTTCATTTGTTGGATAAAAACACGTGAACATTTAATACAAGGCTCCTGATATATTGCTACAACAGCAGTTGAAAAATATCAAATATAAATTGGCAACATTTTTTTTTAGAAACTTTTAAGTTTGAATTTTGACAAAACTTGTTTAATTAAAAATTATAAAATAAAAATTATTTTGAAGTTAAAAATGTATAAAATGTTCAACTTTTATAGCTAAGGATTGAAAATTTAAAACAAGGTTCCACGTAAATAGGTTATACTATATAAATTACTTTATTCAATATAATATAATTAAGTGTACTTAATTATATCATAGGCAGACTGAAACGTCTTCTCTCATAATCATTTTTCTTATACAAATATATTATATCATTGAATTCAAATTTAACACAATCAACTACAGTAACCCACATGTAACCACGTATATTTCACCAGCCCCCCCAAATAAAATTTTGGAAATTTTTTTTTGTGCTAAACATTAGTGTGCCATTAGTGTGAATTTGTGCGACAACAACCAGAATTTGTGCGATACCCGTTGTACTCAGAAAAATCATTTTTCCTTTTTGGGCATTTCCTCAGCACCCCCTCATGTAAAAAATTTCGTTTTTAAAATTTTCTTTTGCCAAACCTTAGTGCGCTATTAATATATATTTAATAAAATGTAATTTCAATAAAAAAATTTATTAAATTAAAAACCCTAGAAGAAAAAACTAAAATATAAAAACCTCAATATGATAAAAAACCACTTGAATAAAAAATCGAATTAATAAAAGGAGTCTAGTTAAATTAAAAAATATATAAAATTAATAATATAATATTAATATAAGATTTTTTAACCTACCAAGATATATTTTTAAATTTATCTATGCATTTTTTATTAATTTACTTTTAATATTCCATAAGAATCTAAAAAACCTATACAAAATAAAAAAACAGTTGAATAAAAATTGAAAATTAACAAAAAAAAAGCCTAGTTAAATTTAAAAAATATCTGAATAGATTAAAAAATCTAAAAAGGCTAAAAAAACAGCTGAATTAAAATTTATATTTAATACAAAAAAAATTTATAAAAAAAAGCCCAGTTAAATTTAAAAAACGTCCTAATAAGATAAAAATTCTTATATTAATATTGTAATATTA
>NC_042495.1:29080612-29082233 GCF_005508785.2 Acyrthosiphon pisum | reverse complement strand
AAGTTAATTTTTTATTCACTTAAATCACTATGTTCGATATTTTTTAAAAACTTTACATTTTTTAGAATATTTGTAGGTTGCATTATAAAGTAAAATTGTTTAGGCTTAAAACGCATTAAACAAAATGTTTGACTGCATTATATTCACACCCATAATAATAATTATTTAAAAATAAAAATTAAGTTTTTTTTCATAGTTAAATAATATGTACAGTGAAACATTCATATTACCAAAGTCTCGTGGACTCATATGAGCAACAAAAAAAATTCTTATTGCGGAGAATTTCGTAAAATAGAAATAAATACATTTGGGTCTCAGAAATATTTAGTTAAACAAGACAATTGAAAAGTCCGATATTCTATATTTTTACTTCTGATAGTAGTAGGTACGTGTCCAATATTTTTTATTATTATTTAAGATAATCACGAGATTCGGGGTATTGGCATTTAAATTCAGAGTGCAATTATTGCTATAATTATTATTGTTATGTCCTTTGCAAACGTGGTATGCTATCTACTCAACATTTAAAAAGAAAGTTTGCTGTAATGTCATGTTATATTTTAATGCCACTTATCGGAAACTGTAATTTTATTTTCCTAGAAAAAAGGTGCTCAAGTGAGTGTCACTCTACTGTACATTTATGTCGAAAAAATAATAGAAAAAAAAACTAAAAACATTGAAAATGCCAATAAAATTACTTCTTGCATTATACATTTTTAATATTTTTCAACTGCTATTATAATATTATATATGAGGAACTTTGTATTAATTTTTCTAACTTTTTGACCCTACTAATAACAAACGTCTTTTATAGAAAAAAAACTAAAAAAGTTGAAAATTTAAAAAGTCTAGAAATAATTCAAAGTTAGTCAAAATATATTGAAAATGTTATCATGTAGTATAGAAAATGATAATAAAAAACAATTGATAACATTTTTTCAAGTCTGGGCATTAACGAGTTAAAATGTTAAAGTTGAGTTAAAAAGTTAATTTAATTTTAACTTTTTAACTTAACTAGTTATTTTTGGCTTTTCAATAACTTAATGGTTAACTTACTAAATTTATTTCTACAAAGCTTGAGAGATATTTCCGTAAAGTCGTTTTTTTCGATATAATGGGTACACCCCATCAATCCCCCGCCCTAAATAGGTATCGGGTAGTAGATTAGTGGAAAGTTCTTATAATTGAGGTGGCGACTAAAATATAAAATTTAATTTTCGAATTTTATAGAATTGTGGAAAGTTTGAAAAACTGGCACCCGGACCTTTAAAATAAATATAAATTTAAAATTTAAAAAATTTAAAAGGCTATAAATAACTTATAATTAGTCTGATTAATATTGTACACGTAAATTAAATTGTAATTTAATTTGTCGAAAACGGGCATTCCGTAAATATCTCCTATAGTTATTAATTTATTTTTCTATGCTTTTTGCTTTGAATAATAGATACTTATTGGATATTTTCATTTTTGACTTTCTCACCAGAAAATATACCAAAGCTGAAAATGGAAACATAATAATTTAGAATACTATTTGTGTACACGGACAAAATAAAAAAAAAACACTTCATTGTAAAATTAATACTTATCACGATATAAAAAAAGCTAAACAGTTTATTTT
>NC_042495.1:29077530-29078488 GCF_005508785.2 Acyrthosiphon pisum | reverse complement strand
AGTTAAGATAAATTTGAACACCATACACGAATATTAAATAACGAACTAAACAAAGTTGAGTCGTATATAGTTAGTACATTTACGAGCAACGAAGTGAACGGGATCAACTAGTGTATATATATATAAAATATTTTAGATTTCAACATATTGTACTTATATTTTAGCAAATTGGATCAAGATGGTACAAAAGGAATTCCTACCATTGACGACTTGGTGGAAAAGTGAATTGGGGAAAAAGGAAAAGGTACACTTTTGGTGGAAACCGACCATGCCCCTTGTAACCTACTGTACAGAAGAACGAAATTAATTTACTCGCTTTTTTAAACATATTATTCATAAATCATAATATATAGAGTTGGTATTCTTAATGGGCAATGAAGTGCAAGGGACCGACTAGTATAAGATATATTTAATATTACTAGTCTCTACTTGTTATATTCGGACAATTTTTACACTAATTATAAAAAGCTAATTTAATAGGTAGGTAAAAAAAATATTGAATACTGCAGTCATTGATCTCGGGTTCAAATAAAACATTGAGATTTAACGTCTGATTTTTTTTTTTTTTTTTGATAATAATATGATTTATATTGTAGAACAATTTGAGTGTATTAAAATTAAATGCACGTTACAAAGATAATATTTTTTTATTTACAATAATTTATTATTAACAGACGGTACATCGAACATTTTTTTGTTTCATTCCCTCCAATACAGGTATAACAGTTAAAAATTATTAAATATTTGGTAAGCACACAAAGACTAAACGAATGACCCGTAGATAGCTTATTGTTAACCTTTGTGTGTTATACACGACTCACACAATCACAAACTCCAAAGTCTGTCCGGATGCTTGTTCAATTGGTACCTACATACTGTATATTATTATAATATTGTAATAAAACAATTCGCACAGTCTTCTCCCGAGTCTCGACAGAGTAATAATAACGACAATAAT